>NC_052647.1:21621658-21769585 GCF_016161935.1 Mauremys reevesii | reverse complement strand
AATTGCCAGATGTTATTAGAAACAATCAGCCATGTACTCTAAAACTGCTGTATTTGTTCACCCATGACAGCAGGCAGCCAGACTCAGGAAACTGTACATCAGAGGAGAAGTGCCCACCTGCAATATTCTTCCCCACTTCTTTCCTATCAATGCAGGATTGTCACGAGGACAGAGAAAGCCTGACCAGCGTGTCTGTCATCTAACTTCTGAGAGGTTCAGCAGCTGCCGAATGCCTGTGAGTTATCAGTCTCTGAGGTGACACTTCCTTCTTAGCTTGTTGAAGTCTTTATTTTGTCCATTAGGACCTGTAGGACTCAGTGGCAGCAGGGTCTCCCCAGAAAGAGATGCACTCCTGCAGCTCAGTGGTGTCACTTCAATTTAATAGAAGTTACATGCTGACCCCCTGGACACTTTTTGTGACTCCAGAGGCCTGAATCGTCCTATTTGGTAAAGACCAAATTTTCTCCTACTGCCTACTGATACGAGAAAGTTCTGAGCACTTTGTCCTCCTCTAACACGCCTCTTGTTTAAATCATGTGAGTTTCCAGTTACCAGAACTAGGTTAAGTGACCTTGAGTCTTACTGCATGCCTAACCATTAATACTAGACTTCCAGGCTTTTAGGACACAGGCGCCAACCTCAGTTCCTGTTTTCCTCACTGAGGAAACATGGACTCATGAGCATGTGTGCTCCCAGATCCAGGGTTTGGAAGGCAAGATTGATGAAAGAAAAGCCACATTCTACTAACTGGACAGCACAATTATGAAGCGAGATATTCACTTGGCCATCCTAGGTCCCACTTCCACAAAGGTGTTCCTACCCTCTGTTTGCCAGAAGCTGGGACTGGGCAGGAAGGGATGGATCATTTGACATTTTACCTGCTCTGTTTCAATTCCCCTCTGGGGCATGGCACTGGCCACTGTCGGAGACAGGATACTGGGCTAGATAGGATCTCCTTTGGTCCCTGACCCACTATGCAGCCGTTCGTGTATCGTCTTAGAATTCCAGCACTGATAACTGAGTTTATCAGTTGAATCTTTAAATGAAATGATGGATCTGCTTGAGTCCAGTTTTAAATCCCAAGGATGGCAACTCTATTCTTCAGCAGCCAAACCTCACAGATGTACCAAGCGGCAGCAGTCTGATGACAATATTGGCCCTATTCTTTGTAATCAGCCAGAGTTGGACTTGAAGCTGTCATGCTACAAATCAACAGCCACTGCTAATTTCCCAAGTGAGGTCGTCCAATTCAGGTGTCTAGAAACCAGGCGGTTCCAGAGCACCAGCCCAGCAAGCAGCTGCTTGGCAGCGAAGCCAATGAGTGAGGCGACATGTCCTGGGTCTTCAGGCGGCAGATTCGGCGGCTCAATCCCTCACTCCTTCTCAGAGGCGAAGGACCAGCGCGAATTGCCGCCAGCGACTGGCCAGCAACGATGGTAAGAGCTGCAGAAATCGTGATAAGCAGCTTGTTTTCCTTTTTGCTGCTGGGCAGCAAAGCTCCTCTAGCAGGGCTGGCTCCAGAAGTAGATCATTTCCACAATACACTCCCAGTTATACCAGTAAAGTTAGGTCTTTGGGATGTCAAAGCACTTATGAATTAATGAAACAGAATGACATCTAATTTCTCTCCACACCCCACCTTAACGCTGCTCTTGGACCTTCTGGAGAAAGACCCAGGCTATTAACTATCAGGAATTATCCCAAAATGTCTGCTGCTTAAATAAAGCCTTCTAAGCATCTCCCAGTAAAGCTGTGGGATCCATGTTTTACCAAGATGAATGCAATAGGTAGTGGTATATACCTGTCCATCGGCAGACGAGTTTTCTTGGAGGCTGGAGAGCACTGCCTCTGGTGATGGTGAGCTAGAATAGACACTGCCTCCAGCAGGAGTGCCTCAAGCTGCCCTCCTGGATAGTAGGCACGTGGCTATATATTATATTCAGGATAGCTGCTACCCAGCACCTGGAAGGAAGAAAACCAGAAAGAAACGTCCCTTTTTCTTTCTCTCCATTCATTCTGCAGAATCAAAACCTTTATTTAGCCATTTGCTGATTTTTAGAAATTCAAGAAACAAATGTTCAAATATGTCCGTAACTTTAACCCACAACAATTGCCCACTAATTTGGCTGTAAAAATTAACACTGACACACACATACAGCGAAACCCCACTATAACCACGATGATCGGGTCCAAAAATGGGATTACGCTAATGCGGGTCGTGGTATAGAGGGTCTACCATTTCAAGCTGGTCGATTTCTCTTGGGCAGAAAACTACTTTCATTTGTGAACTGCCCACAGCAGTAACTGAAAGGGTGGAGCTCCAGCAGCGGGGCTCTCAGCCATGCAGGAGAGAGGGAAACACTTGGGGAGAGCAGGTGAGACATGCAACGGGCAGAGGAAGAGCGAGGAGCAGCCGGGAGAGTGGCTCTTCTCACCAAAAGGGTGAGCGGGGCAGGTGGGAAGAGGCAGTGGGAAGGCACATTCCATTTTTGCTTTCCGCCCCTCCCAGGCGCTCCAGCCACTCTCCCTTCACAAAGCCTCTCGCTCTGTTTTTTTTTTTTTTTACTCTTTGTTTTCCACTGCACCGCCGCATTTATTTATTTATTTTGCGCTTCTGCACTGCAGCCACTTTTTTTTTTTTTTTGGCCTGGGCGGCCAGAGCCACCTTACAATTGCGTGATAGCTAAATCGCTTTATTGCGGGGCGCATTATAGCGGGATCAGGGGCAGCTCTAGCCATTTCGCCACCCCAAGCATGGTGGCACGCAGCGGGGGGCGTTCTGCCGGTTGCCAGTCCTGCAGCTCCAGTAGACTTCCCGCAGACGTGCCTGCGGAGGGTCCGCTGGTCCTGTGGCTCGTGGACCTCCCACAGGCGACCGGCAGAGCGCCCCGCGCGTGCCGCTTCAAGCACGCGCTTTGCATGCTGAGGCCTGGGGCGCCCTGAGCGGGATTTCCTGTACATACCAGGTAATTTAATGTGATGGTGCCTAGCTAGGCATTAAATAAACCAGCTGCCATGCACAAAGAAGGCTTTGCTTGCCCAGATTTTGCAGCTGTGATTTGAGCAGCCAAATCCGACCATTTGCCTCAAAAGATGCACAGATCATAAACAACCACAAGCACAAAATATGCAAGTGCTTTAAACACAGTGTGCAAATGCCTGGGACTATGAACAGGTGACGACCTCTCATATTCATGCCTAGCCCTTCACATCTTCAAAACACTGTGCAAACGTGGCAGTTCTGCTACGAGGGTTCCCTGTCCTGAGGCCTTTCACCAGCCTTGATAGAAGATTTTTGGAGTGCTCCTTTCATCTAGCCCTAACGCACTGGGCTCCAGAATAAGGCATATAAATAGTGGATCCCAAAGACACTATAGTTTTCTCCCTCCCACCTTCTATTCTTAAAGGGTACGTCTACACACCAAAAATCCACAGCAGTGAGTTTCAGAGCTCAGGTCAACCTGGGCCTGAGGGGCTTGCACTATGTGGCTAAAAGTGTAGCTGTTCCTGCTCGGGCTGGAGCCCAGGCTCTGAAACCTGGCAAGAGGGTGGGTCTCAGAGCCCAGGCTCCAGACTCACTGGGAATGACTACAGGGCTATTTTTATCCAGGTAGCCCTTAGCCATAGGCCTCCTAAGAAGTGGATGCCTCCAAGTGCCGGTCATTCTGTCTTCTTGTCTTTTCCCCAGAGTCTGTTTTTTCAAGCCTTTCTTGGCTGAATACTGTGGCAACAAGCCAGACAAATAAATAACCAACCATCTTCCTTTTCCCTTCGATTTTCTCTGTCTATTGCTATTGATTCTGCCATTGCCTAGTTTAGGGTGGGAACAGAGATGGAATCGACTCTACGTCCGAGGGGGAGAAACAGCAAGATTTTTGTTCATTACACATGAGGGCAAAGATCTAAAAGCCTAGAGTTTAGGCAGAAAACCTCTCCAGTTTCCCATTTTACCTGGCCCAGCATGGCATCTCCACACTCCTTTAGGATGATCTTTATCCACAGTCCAGCTGCCATGGCACAGGTGGGGCTGGCAGACAGCATACCTTCCACTGTGGCCTCAATAAAGTCTGTGGCCTGTTCTGGGGAAAAGTACTCACTAACAACCTGGGAACAAATCAAAAACAGGAGAGACTGCAATGATGTTTGGCTCCAGCACTTGTAAAAATGGAGGCCTAATCTCTCTATGGAAAAAGATCTATGCATCCGCAAATTGCATCCGACGAAGTGGGTATTCACCCACAAAAGCTCATGCTCCAATACGTCTGTTAGTCTATAAGGTGCCACAGGACTCTTTGCTGCTTTTACAGTTCCAGACTAACACGGCTACCCCTCTGATTAATTAACAATTTGTTAATTAGCCTATGTCCAGCTAGCCATTTGGGATTAAAATTCTCTCCATGGTCTATATACTACATTTTTTGTATTCTACACTAATGAGATCAGGTTCGAGGCAAAGCCTCTGTTGCACAGTTAGCACAACATTGTACTGGATATTCAGGAGATAAGTTTCAGTTTGTATATACACTGCATCTTTTTACAACATATAAAATGAAGTCAAGAGAGGCATGCTCACAAATATAGGCTAAGGCAAACCCACAAGGTGACAGAATGAAGACTGGATGGGTTCTCAGCTTGATGTTCCACTAACAGAGTTTTTTCTCATGGATAGCGGGATAGGTACATGTGTGCACATCTGCATGCGCATTTTCATGCACGTGCAACATTCTGTGGAATCTGGATTTACATGGCCCACAGCTTGCTCCAAGTATGGAAAGGCATCATGAAAGCGTAAATGTAAAATGAAGGGTGCCTGGTCACTAGAACATCTGCACAAGTTTTTTGAGTCAGTTACCCTGGCCATTTTGGAAGATGCCTGAAACAAAGCCTCAGGGTCTGGAGCTGTTGTTAGTTCGTCACGGAGACATCTCAGCTCCTCCTCCGCTGACCCCAGGTTCATGGGCTGGCCTGGAGTGGAGAAAAGGAGAAAAAGTACTGTAACGACTAATGAAACTGAACCTCTACTGCATGGACATTCATACAGAAGGATCCATGTGCTAGGCTGTTATTAGCACAGTGTAAAATCTTGGCCCCATCAAAGTCAATGGCAAAACTCCTGTTGACTATAATGGAGTCGGGATTACACCCTAAATGTCTGAAAGTTAACAGTAGTGGTATGTTCTTGTGACTGATACAGGATTGAACAAGCACCGTCTTCAGCTTGGAGCAGCTTTCTGGGGGTGTCTGGTTTCAGTAGCATCTCTGCTCTCAGTATTTACATCTAATCTCATATTCAAGTACAACTCATGCAGGTAGATGTGACGTTCCAATGTAGAGGTGAATCCCTCCACCAAACTCTCATTGTAAAAGAGATGGGCAGGACAAAACCTTCGGCAGGAAACCCAGGCTCATCCATCACTTCTAAACAATGCTGGGATTTCTATGTTGTACAGTCAAAGACTGGAGTCCCTTATTCTGTTTCTGAATCACCAACACTGTTTTTTAGGACTGATTAATAATAATTAGAAATAGGGTGACCAGATGTTCCGATTTTATAGGGACAGTCCTGATTTTGGGGTCTTTTCTTATATAGACTCATATTACCCCCACCCTGTCCTGCATGAGTTTCACATTTGCTGTCTGGTCGCCCTAATTGAAATGGCCTTAAATGACAACCAAGATCTATCCCATTAGGTGAAAAGAACGTCCTACTCCAGGGTCGGCAACCTTTCAGAAGTGCTGTGCCGAGTCTTCATTTATTCACTCGAATTTAAGGTTTCATGCGTACAGTAAGACATTTTAACGCTTTGAGAAGGTCTCGCTCTATAAGTCTATAATATATAACTAAACTATGGTTGTATGTAAAGTAACTAAGGTTTTAAATGTTTAAGAAGCTTCATTTAAAATTAAATTAAAATGCAGAGCCCCGGACTGGTGGCCAGGACCTGGGCAGTGTGAGTGCCACTGAAAATCAGCTCGAGTGCCGCCGCACCCGTGCCATAGGTTGCCTACCCTGTCCCACTCTTCACAAAGGGGAGAATGGCCTACACTTACTCCAATAGCTTTGAATGCTCATGACAGAGGGCTGCTGCAAGAACTTTTGTTTAAAGAATTAGTCCAGGAAACCCTCCAATACAGCCAGTGGCAGGTAAAGAGAATGAAAATGTTTAGTACCAAGGGCTTGTCTACATGGAGATAGTCAAGAAAGCTAATCCAAATTCATTTTCAAACTGCATTAGTTAAACTTCATTAAACACCTCTGGGGACACACTTATTTAGAATTAAAGGGCCTTTTTTCAGGTTAGTTTAATTCATGTAATTCACTAAAATTAAGAAGGGCCATTTTAATTCAGAAATAGAGCATCCACACGTGTTTAATGCCACTTTAAAATTTACACCTTTAGTTCATTTGGATTAATTCTCCTTAGTGTCCCTGTGTAGAGAAGCCCTAAGGAACTGAGCAGTTATCTACCTGGTGCAGACCATTTATTATTTGTACAGTTCCCAGAAGTGTGCCACACTCTTTACACATCATAATTGTCTCTTCTAATGAGGTATTTACAAGATGCCCACCACTCTGTTATCTAAGTGCCAACAGACAGGACAGAAAGAACTAGACAGGCAGAAAAATGGACAATACAACAGTGGAAGAAGGTGAAGAATTACTTATACCTGCTAATGGGGAAGAATTACTTATACCTGCTAATGGTCTCCTCACCTTGTATACTGAGAAGGCAGCTGATACAGTCAACCACCCACTGACGAGACGTGGCCAGTGAATCACAGCTGTATGGTGCTATTGCTCCAATCAGAGATCCAAACTGATTAAAAGTTTCCTGAGTCTAATTAAAAAGAATGAAGAATGAACGTTCTCCAGCTGTACTAGACTTCACTTGCCATCTTTATTGTTGATACCAGTCAGCTCTGTGTTTTGGGGACCAGGCACAGTATCTAGCTTGTGTGACTCATGAAGAACACCCCAACCCCCGTCTCTGTTTGAACCAAAACCGATCAGAGAAAAGGCTTGCAGAGAACAATGAAGGGTTTGTGGAGACCCACCTAGACACCTCCTGACAAGGGTGACAAGATTAAGACATCTCCATTTGCATACAGAATGAAGATCAGAGACAACTCCCCTAGCCTCAACTGCATGAAAGATGGTATAGGGATTAGCATAAAGAATGAAGAACAGAGAACTGCACTGAACTCTGGGACCAGAAAGCAGGGACGCATTAAATCATGGGAATCCCTGCTCCAGATGCTAATGAACCTACGCCTGCACACACCCCGCCAGCAATTATCAGACCAATTCTAGTAATAAATCTTTGACTCATATCCCAAAATACTGAAGCAGCCTAGTTGCCTTGTGAGCTCCCTGGAAGAAAACAACACCCATAGCCAAGAGTGATCAGCTCCTATTGTCTAGCCTAAAGAAAACCCTTGAGCCATCAGTTTACCCATAAACAAATCTAGTGTTCTCCCTTCAACCATTGTATTTTCTCTACAAAACCCCTACCTATGCCCAGGTAAGGGTTCTGATGTATAGACCCAAACTCTGCATCAGTTCCACCAGGATTCCATCTCCTGACTGATCGTGCTGGGGGCTCTGCCTGTCTCCAGCACTCAGGACCCTGAGCTACCACCATCACCTGGGAACCCCGACCAGTTCAAGTCTCATGGAGCGGGTGAAATCCATCTCTCTCTGTTTTCTTTCCTACCTCAGGTATTAACCTTTAAAATGTAGCTGTTATGTTTGTTTAGCCCTCCTGGTGTGGTTATCACTATGATTCAATCAATAACTGTTATGGTTCATCTGGTTGCCTCTCTCTCTCTCTCTCTGAATTTTACTCTTTTGTGTTTTTAGCTTCCCCATTTACTGTGCAGCAACACTTCTTGTACCTAAGCTAAAGATCCCTGTAGTGCCCAAAAATACTGTGGGTTTGCTCTCAAGTGGGTTACTACCAGTACAATTGTAATGTGAAAGTGTGATAGGAATGTGTTAAACTTATGCACATAAGTGGGGAGCAGCTGAAAGTGCTGCTGAACCCAGCCTGTTGAGACCAGGGGCGCATAAGGGTACCAGCTCGACAGTGCTGCTTAACCCAGCCCACTGAACACAGGGACATATGAGGGGATAAGCTGATTGACTTGCTCTGCTAGTGTGCGCATGTTCATCTAGTTCTAGTTATTAGCCCTGGGGAACCTAGTCCTGCAGGAAAGCTCCATTGGGAGGGGACTTGTGGAAGGAAGGAGTAGAACACACAAGTGACATAAGCAACACATTAATAGAATTACTGAACCGCCTCCCCGCACAGAAGAGTGACCCTAATTAATGAGCCTCCCAAAGTAACGGGCACATCTGGTAACATTGTGCCTCTGATTCCTGTACTGAACTGGGTAACGCACATTGGAAAATATAATTCCAATTGTACATACAAACAGATGGGGTCTAAATTAGCTGTTATCTCTCAAAGAAGAGACCTCAGGGTCATTGTGTACAGTTCTCTGAAAGCATCTGCTCCACATGTCAAAAAACGCTTAACAACATGTTAGGAACCATTAGGAAGCGGATCGATAATAAGGCAGTAAATATCATTATGCCACTATAGAAATCTACAGTACCCCCACACCTTGAATACTGAGTGCAGTTTTGCTCATCTCATCTCAAAAAAGATATGTTAGAATTGGAAGAAATACAGAGAAGAGTAACAAAAATTATTAGGCATATGGGACAACTTCTCGTACAAGGAGAGATTAAAAAGACAGGGACTTTTCAGCTAGGAAAAGAGACAACTAAGAGGGACTATGATAGAGATCTATCAAATCATGACTGGTGTAGAGAAAGTCAATAAGGAAGTGTTATTTAGCCCTTCACATAACACAGGAACAAGGGGTCACCCAATGAAATTAATAGGCAGCAGGTTTAAAACAAAAAAAAGGAAGCATTTTTTCACACAATGCAGTCAACCTGTGCAACTCATTGCCAGGGAGATGTTGTGAAGGCCAAAAGTATAACTGGGTTCAAAAAAGAATTAGATGAGTTCACGGAGGATAGGTCCATCTCTGGCTATTAGCTAACATGGTCAGGGATGCAACCCCATGATCTGGATGTCTCTAAACCTCTGACTGCCAGACGCTGGGGCTGGGACTGTCCAACAGGGGATGGTTCACTTGACAATTGCCTTGTTCTGTTCATTCCCTCTGATGCATCTGGCACCCACCACTATCAGAAGACAGGATACTGGGTAGATGAACCATTCTTCTGGGGGATCCAGGATAGCCACTCTTATGGTTTATGTTCTTAGCTGATTACATAGAAATTCAGCTTTAGCATCCTGGGAGCATAAGAACCAAGAATGCATTTGTGACACTGGCAGACCGGTCAACCTGTGTATGACCCATAATAACTTAACAAGAGGCACTTCTACTGTATCAAGACAGTTCACTTGCATGTGAATTTCAAAGAGATGTATTAGACTAGCAATCATCAACTCATTCAAAAATGAACAAAAGATGCTAAGTGTATTTGTCTGTGATTATCTATACCCGGTTAGAACATAAGAACATAAGAATATAAGAACGGCCGTACCGGGTCAGACCAAAGGTCCATCTAGCCCAGTATCTGTCTACCGACAGTGGCCACTGCCAGGTGCCCCAGAGGGAGTGAACCTAACAGGCAACGATCAAGTGATCTTCCTCCTGCCATCCATCTTCATCCTCTGACGAACAGAGGTTAGGGACACCATTCTTACCCATCCTGGCTAATAGCCATTTATAGACTTAGCCACCATGAATTTATCCAGTTCCCTTTTAAAAATTGTTATAGTCCTAGCCTTCACAACCTCCTCAGGTAAGGAGTTCCACAAGTTGACTGTGCCGTGAAGAAGAACTTCCTTTATTTGTTTTAAACCTGCTGCCTATTAATTTCATTTGGTGACCCTAGTTCTTGTATTATGGGAATAAGTAAATAGCTTTTCCTTATCCACTTTCTCCACACCACTCATGATTTTATATACCTCATCATATCCCCTTAGTCTTCTCTTTTCCAAGCTGAAGAGCCCTAACCTCTTTAATCTTTCCTCGTACGGGACCCTCTCTAAACCCCTAATCATTTTAGTTGCCCTTTCTGAACCTTTCTAGTGCTAGAATATCTTTTTTGAGGTGAGGAGACCACATCTGTACACAGTATTCAAGATGTGGGTGTACCATGGATTTATACAAGGTCAATAATATATTCTCAGTCTTATTTTCTATCCCCTTTCTAATGATTCCTAACAGCCTGTTTGCTTTTTTGACCGCCTCTGCACACTGCGTGGACATCTTCAGAGAACTATTCACAATGACTCCAAGATCTTTTTCCTGACTCGTTGTAGCTAAATTAGCCCCCATCATACTGTATGTATAGTTGGGGTTATTTTTTCCAATGTGCATTACTTTACATTTCTCCACATTAAATTTCATTTGCCATTTTGTTGCCCAATCACTTAGTTTTGTGAGATCTTTTTGAAGTTCTTCACAGTCTGCTTTGGTCTTAACTATCTTGAGCAGTTTAGTATCATCTGCAAACTTTGCCACCTCACTGTTTACCCCTTTCTCCAGATCATTTATGAATAAATTGAATAGGTTTGGTCCTAAGACTGACCCTTGCGGAACACCACTAGTTACCCCTCTCCATTCTGAGAATTTACCATTAATTCCTACCCTTTGTTCCCTGTCTTTTAACCAGTTCTCTATCCATGAAAGGACCTTCCCTTTTATCCCATGACAGCGTAATTTACGTAAGAGCCTTTGGTGAGGGACCTTGTCAAAGGCTTTCTGGAAATCTAAGTACACTGTGTCCACTGGATCCCCCTTGTCCACATGTTTGTTGACCCCTTCAAAGAACTCTAATAGATTAGTAAGACACGATTTCCCTTTACAGAAACCAGGTTGACTACTGCTCAATAATTTATGTTTTTCTATGTGTCTGACAATTTTATTCTTAACTATTGTTTCAACTAATTTGTCCGGTACCGACGTTAGACTTACCGGTCTGTAATGGCCAGGATCACCTCTAGAGCCCTTTTAAAATATTGGCGTTACATTCGCTAACTTCCAATCATTGGGTACTGAAGCCGATTTAAAGGACAGGTTACAAACCTTAGTTAATAGTTCCGCAACTTCACATTTGAGTTCTTTTAGAACTCTTGGGTGAATGCCATCTGGTCCCGGTGACTTGTTAATGTTGAGTTTATCAATTAATTCCAAAACCTCCTCTAGTGACACTTCAATCTGTGACAGTTCCTCAGATTTGTCACCTACAAAAGTCAGGTCAGGTTTGGGAATCTCCCTAACATCCTCAGCCGTGAAGACCGAAGCAAAGAATCCATTTAGTTTCTCCGCAATGACTTTATCATCTTTAAGCGCTCCTTTTGTATTTTGATCGTCAAGGGGCCCCACTGGTTGTTTAGCTGGCTTCCTGCTTCTGATGTACTTCAAAAACATTTTGTTATTACCTTTGGAGTTTTTGACTAGCCGTTCTTCAAACTCCTCTTTGGCTTTTCTCATTACACTCTTGCACTTAAGTTGGCAGTGTTTGTGCTCCTTTCTATTTGCCTCACTAGGATTTGACTTCCACTGTTTAAAGGAAGTCTTTTTATCTCTCACTGCTTCTTTTACATGGTTGTTAAGCCACAGTGGCTCTTTCTTAGTTCTTTAACTGTTTTTCTTAATTTGGGGTATACATTGAAGTTGGGCCTCTATTATGGTGTCTTTAAAAAGGGCCCACACAACTTGCAGGGATTTCACTTTAGTCACTCTACCTTTTAACTTTTGTTTAACTAACCCCCTCATTTTTGTATAGTTCCCCCTTTTGAAATTAAATGCCACAGTATTGGGCTGTTGAGGTGTTCTTCCCACCACAGGGATGTTGAATGTTATTGTATTATGGTCACTATTTCCAAGCGGTCCTGCTATAGTTACCTCTTGGACCAGCACCTGCGCTCCACTCAGGATTAAGTCTAGAGTGCCTCTCCCCTTGTGGGTTCCCGTACCAGCTGCTCCAAGAAGCAGTCATTTAAAGTATCAAGAAATTTTATCTCTGCATTTCGTCCTGAAGTGAAATGTTCCCAGTCAATATGGGGATAATTGAAATCCCCCACTATTATTGGGTTCTTAATTTTGATAGCCTCTCTAATTTCCCTTAGCATTTCATCATCAGTATTACTGTCCTGGTCAAGTGGTCGATAATAGATCCCTAATGTTATATTTTTATTAGAGCATGAAATTTCTATCCATAGAGATTCTATAGAACATGCGGATTCGCTTAAGATTTTTACTTCATTTGAATCTACACTTTCTTTCACATATAGTGCCACTCCTCCCCCTGCACGACCTGTTCTGTCCTTCCGATATATTTTGTACCCCGGAATGTACTTCACAATGTAACTAAATTAGCTTGTAGATGCTAATTCCCTTTCATGGCTTAATTGCCTTAATTATGTGTGCAAGGTGTTCAGTTAACCTTAAAATCAAAGATGTAAGACACTTCAGGAAATCAATCATTTCTACATTATCTTCAGCTTAACTATCTGTGTTATAATGGAAGATCAGCTAATTACCTTATGTGAATGAATGTAACTAGTTTACTGTGTATGCACAGGAAATAGAAGATTATCTTCAAAGCTAAGTACAACGGGCCATCTGCATTGGGGGAAGGTCCTTCTGTGACAATTTCTGTGAGGTAGGCTTGTCAGTCTGGTAGAATAGCTATAAAAGAGAAGGCTCGGGCCTGATCCTACCATCTCTAGTCTGCTTAAACGTTGAACAGGGACAGTGTAAGCCATAGGACAGAGATCTTCCAAATGATTATTTGGAAGAACCTGGAAAATGCCTGGAAAAACTAACAGACCTTACATCTAAGCTGCCTTTGGATTCTGATCTGTTGGGAAGATTCCAGAGAGACTTTTACAAACCAGCAGTTTATTCCATCACTGTTGTGATCCTGAACTAGGAACATTGAAAGTCACTTGTCTGGATATTGATCTTTTAACCATTTCTTTTAACAATAAATCTTAGATTTAGTTAATAAGGATTGGCTGACAGTGTGATATTTGGGAAAGACCTGAGATTCACATTGACCTGGGGATAAGCATCTGGTCCTTTATGATTAGGGAACCCCACATATGGCGAATCAGGTTTCCAGTAACCCCTCACTATATTAGACATAGAATGTCAGGGTTGGAAAGGACCTCAGGAGGTCATCTAGTCCAACCCCTGGCTCAAAGCAGGACCAATCCCCAGACAGATTTTTACTCAAGGATTGAATTTACAATCTTCGTTTAGCAGGCCAATGCTCAAATCCCTGAGCTATCCCTCCCCCCTCTTCCAAGACGTGGATGTTTACATGGGAGCCAAGGTCTGGAATGCCAAAAGGGGACCGTGTTTGGCATCTTGATAACTAGGGTGGAAGCTCTTTTGTGGTTGACTTGGTGAATCTAATGATAGAATAAGTCATCAGCTTGGGGGTTGTCTCCCTCTACTTCTTGCAGTCTGCCCGCAGTGTGGTCACAGCAATGTTGTGTAAACCTCTCTCTTACAGAAGCAGAAGGATGTTAGTCACCTTGAGATCCCCCCAGCTGCTGTCCTGGAAGAGTTTTTCATGCATTTGCGTTGAGTGTCAGATCTGATGTAAGCAGGGAAGTCAGCTCAAGGAAGAGTACGGCTATACTCACTGTGCTATGAACTGTCTCTTGATAGGCAGTCAGCAACTGGGTGCTGGCCTGCAAGGCCCTTTCTCTCTCCCACTCCTTCTCTGAATTGAACCATGTCCTTAGGAGCTGTTGGTAGAGCAGGGGAATGGACAGAGTTAGTACTATTAAATCCCTCCTAAAAGTTCCTCTTAAACACGTTTAATTGTCACTAAAATCCCTCTCCAAAGCATCTGACCTCCATGTAGCAAAGGAATTACACCTATATCTAAGGGGCTCTTCCATTAGACGAGTCCCAGGGACCAGATTCACCTCTGGTGTACTGTAGCTCAATTGAAGCCAAAGGAGTTACATGAGAGATGAATCTGGGCCCGTGTATGTGATGTCTGCTATAGACTGTCTGATGGGAGCTGTCTAGCACATTGCATGCTGTTTGATGTCTGCTGCTGTGGTCTGTTTCCTGGGCAACTTCTCCCACATTGAGTGGCAAAATGACAGAGAGAAGCATTTATTTTTATTAATTTGAATAAGAGCAGAGAAGTCCCCCAAGCCGAGCTCCTTTTTTAACTTCACTTTTATACTGAAGGTGCATCAAACTCCCCACCCCTCAGCTCTTCACGATATTCTGTTCATGTCTGAGGAACAGGAAGTCTGCTCTGAATGAGTTTCCATGCACAGGGCTTAACTCAATATTCATGAATTCCTCTTAGAAGAAGTGATCAGTTTCAACTGGTTCTCTTGGATTTGGCTACTGCAGTGGTGATTTTCTTGCCGCTCCAAGTAGTGTCAACGACACTGTAAGAACCTGGTCCCAATCCAGCCCTGGCATAAAATGGCACAGCTTCCATGGATTTCAATGGGGCACATGCCCGCTTATCCCAGGAAGAATTTGGTACTTTCTCCCTAAAATTCACTCCGTTGTGGAAAATTCCTCCACAACTGAAGCTTGACCCCCTAAATCTCTGACTCTTCCCTGCTGTAACACAAGAAACAATCTCCACCACGGTTCAATGGTCTACTCACATCAAACATTTCCTGGAACCAGTCTGCGGTTGGTGCTTCCTCCAGCAATGTCTCCATTAGCTTGCCAAGAGCTTCAAAGGACCTCACGTAGAGTGACTGAAACCAGAAGAGAAGGAGTGAGGCTCAGCACAGATCATTTGTGTGTGTGGGCCGGGGAAAGCTAACCATAACCTTGCCAGGGAGGCCATGTGTGACTGCCATCACCCAGTGCCTGCTGGGCAGAAATACAGTGGATGGTGCCAGAGGAGACTTGTCATCACGCATTTGTATATGCAGAGCATCCTCTGCTGTCTCGCCTTCCTCTTTCACATCTCCAAGGGAGGAAGGGAAATAAACTTTGAAGCACTGATCCAGGAGCTCACGGTTTTCCTCCATGGTCAGAGATGGTTTGAGCTTGCTGGCAGAGGAAAGATAGAGAGAAAAGTCATGCATTGGACTCAGTTCCACCTTCAAGTAAAAGAAACGGGTCCAATGACTAGAGATTGTCCCAATCTAGGACCCCAAATGCGAACAACCCTTCACTTTGCACCTCTCAAGTACTGGCTCATCTAGAAGTAAAGCTAAAATGTCAAGTCCCCCTTTTAGAGAAACCCACAAGCTTCCTTCCCCCTGCCAGCTAGTCAGACACCTGCCTCCCCATCTGAACTCTGCTCCATTGTACTGCATGCCCCACAACCGCCAATCTTGTGTCTTTCGAGCACAACCCCCCAAATGGACACATTCAAATCCTTAAGAACTAAAGTCCTGCTGTTGAGCAGCATGTGAGCCACAGGGCCACCCAGAGGATTCAGGGGGCCTGCGGTTTTTGGCGACGGGGAATTGCCGCCGAAGACCCAGCACTTCAGCGGCGGGTCCCGGGGCGGAAGGACCCCCCGTCGCCAAATTGCCGCCAAAGACCCAGAGCGGAAGAAGCTCCGGGGGCCTAGGCCCCGTGGGAGTTTTCCAGGGCCTCCGGAGTGAAGGACCCCGCTCCACGGGCCCTGAAAAACTGTCGTGGGGGCCCCTGCGGGGCCCAGGGCCTGGGGCAAATTGCCGCACTTGCCCCCCGGAAGGCCCTGGTGAGCCAAACCCTGCAAGCATTAAACTGCTCCCTACCTGACACTCATGAATTAACAAATAAGAAGGCATCACAGTGCCAGGAAATATGGCAGAAAATAGCCTACCTCAGATGTCCAATGGCAAGAATTGCCTGGTAGCAAACTGCAGGTGCCAGAGAATCCAGTGGTTCCTGTTTAATGAAGTCCTGAAATGCATGAATAGAGACATCAAAAATGGGAAATGGATTTGAAAGGCAGAGAGGCCTTCCTCTCACAACCTGAAACAGGGCTATATGCCAGACCTGGAATAAACAGACATCATGCCCAGCAGGCTCTCTGCCTCAGAAATGGACCGTAGGGCCATCTGCAGGCTATACAGAAGACAGAAAGAGAACTCACAAGACACAAGCCATTCCTTCCAGTTACAGCCCACAATATGTCAGCATCCCTGCCAAGCTCAGAGAGGACCCAGCATTATGGGTGCCGTGCAGGTAGCTCATGAGACTGCAGTAGTACAGTCACAGCCAATGGATAAAATATCATCTCCCTGGAAAACCGGTCTCATTACATTACAACAAACTCTCTTGTACTTCAGTCCTCAAAGCTCCTAATCACTCACCAGCATGTAGCCAAGGAGCTCCAGTTTGTACGAGAATCCGAACTCCTGGGAGTCTCTGGTCTCCAAGATGGCACGGCTAATCTCCATGACATTGTGGATGAAGGTTAATTTTAGGTTCATGTCCTAAATAATCCAGAAGGAGAAACAAGAGGATATGGATGAGAAACTGAGAGAAGAACCAGAGTCCAGACGATAAAGATCAGGAATTAAATCTAGCCTCAGGGAAGCAGAGAGGTGTCCCCAGACCCCAGAAGGTAGTGGACTCTGGCTCTGCACCCACCTCAGAAGAAAAGAAAACCAAGGTTCATCAAATAAATCCAGGTCCACTTACACCAGAGCAGCCAGGACCCCTGCTTGATGTAGCAAGGAAACCAAGCTCTGTGCAATCCTGAGATTCACATTGACCTAGGGATAAACAACTGGTCCTTTATGATCAGTGAACCCCACATATGGTGAATCGGGTTTCCAGGAACCCCTCACTATATTAGACATAGAATGTCAGGGTTGGAAAGGACCTCAGGAGGTCATCTAGTCCAACCCCTGGCTCAAAGCAGGACCAATCCCCAGACAGATTTTTACCCCAGTTCCCTAAACGGCACCCTCAAGGATTGAACTTACAATCTTCGTTTAGCAGGCCAATGCTCAAACCCCTCAGTTATCCCTCCCCCCTCTTCCAAAGACGTGGATGTTTACATGGGAGCCAAGGTCTGGAATGCCAAAAGGGGACCGTGTTTGGCATCTTGATAACTAGGGTGGAAGCTCTTTTGTGGTTGACTTGGTGAATCTAATGATAGAATAAGTCATCAGCTTGGGGGTTGTCTCCCTCTACTTCTTGCAGTCTGCCCGCAGTGTGGTCACAGCAATGTTGTGTAAACCTCTCTCTTACGGAAGCAGAGGGATGTTAGTCACCTTGAGATCCTAGCTGCTGTCCTGGAAGAGTTTTTCATGCATTTGCGTTGAGTGTCAGATCTGATGTAAGCAGGGAAGTCAGCTCAAGGAAGAGTACGGCTATACTCACTGTGCTATGAACTGTCTCTAGATAGGCAGTCAGCAGCTGGGTGCTGGCCTGCAAGGCCCTTTCTCTCCCACTCCTTCCTGAACTGAACCATGTCCTTAGGAGCTGTTGGTAGAGCAGGGGAAAGGACAGAGTTAGTACCAGAAAATCCCTCCTAAAAGTTCCTCTTAAACAGGTTTAATTGTCACTAAAATCCCTCTCCAAAGCATCTGACCTCCATGTAGCAAAGGAATTACATGTCTAATGGAAGAGCCCCTTAGATATACAAGTCCCAGGGACCAGATTCACCTCTGGTGTACTGTAGCTCGATTGAAGCCAAAGGAGTTACATGAGAGATGAATCTGGGCCCGTGTATGTGATGTCTGCTGTAGACTGTCTGATGGGAGCTGTCTAGCACATTGCATGCTGTTTGATGTCTGCTGCTGTGGTCTGTTTCCTGGGCAACTTCTCCCACACTGAGTGGCAAAATGACAGAGAGGAGCATTTCTTTTATTAATTTGAATAAGAGCAGAGAAGTCTCCCCAGCCGAGCTCCTTTTTAACTTCACTTTTATACTGAAGGTGCATCAAACTCCCACCCTCAGCTCTTCACGATATTCTGTTCATGTCTGAGGAACAGGAAGTCTGCTCTGAATGAGTTTCCATACACAGGGCTTAACTCAATATTCATGAATTCCTCTTAGAAGAAGTGATCAGTTTCAACTGGTTCTCTTGGATTTGGCTACTGCAGTGGTGATTTTCTTGCCGCTCCAAGTAGTGTTAACGACACTGTAAGAACCTGGTCCCAATCCAGCCCTGGCATAAAATGGCACAGCTTCCATGGATTTCAATGGGGCACATGCCCGCTTATCCCAGGAAGAATTTGGTACTTTCTCCCTAAAATTCACTCCGTTGTGGAAAATTCCTCCACAACTGAAGCTTGACCCCCTAAATCTCTGTCTCTTCCCTGCTGTAACACAAGAAACAATCTCCACCACAGTTCAATGGTCTACTCACATCAAACATTTCCTGGAACCAGTCTGCGGTTGGTGCTTCCTCCAGCAATGTCTCCATTAGCTTGCCAAGAGCTTCAAAGGACCTCACGTAGAGTGACTGAAACCAGAAGAGAAGGAGTGAGGCTCAGCACAGATCATTTGTGTGTGTGGGCCGGGGAAAGCTAACCATAACCTTGCCAGGGAGGCCATGTGTGACTGCCATCACCCAGTGCCTGCTGGGCAGAAATACAGTGGATGGTGCCAGAGGAGAATTGTCATCACGTACTTGTATATGCAGAGCATCCTCTGCTGTCTCGCCTTCCTCTTTCGTCATCTCCAAGGGAGGAAGGGGAAATAAACTTTTGAAGCACTGATCCAGGAGCTCATGGTTTTCCTCCATGGTCAGAGATGGTTTGAGCTTGCTGGCAGAAGAAAGATAGAGAGAAAAGTCATGCATTGGACTCAGTTCCACCTTCAAGTAAAAGAAACAGGTCCAATGACTAGAGATTGTCACAATCTAGAACCCCAAATGCGAACAACCCTTCACTTTGCACCTCTCAAGTACTGGCTCATCTAGAAGTAAAGCTAAAACGTCAAGTCCCCTTTTTAGAGAAACCCACAAGCTTTCTTCCCCCTGCCAGCTAGCCAGACACCTGCCTCCCCATCTGAACTCTGCTCCATTGTACTGCATGCCCCACAACCTCCAATCTTGTGTCTTTCGAGCACAAACCCCCAAATGGACACATTCAAATCCTTAAGAACTAAAGTCCTGCTGTTGAGCAGCATGTGAGCCACAGGGCCACCCAGAGGATTCAGGGGGTCTGGAGTCTTTGGCGATGGGGAATTGCCGCCAAGACCCAGTACTTCAGCGGTGGGTCCCGGGCGAAGGACCCCATCGCCAAATTGCCGCCAAAGACCCGGAGCAGAAGCAGCTCCGGGGCCTGGGCCCCGTGGGAGTTTTCCAGGGCTTCCGAGGAAGGACCCGCCCACGGGCCCTGAAAACTGTCGTGGGGCCCTGGGCCCAGGGCCTGGGGCAAATTGTCGCACTTGCCCCCGGGAGGCCCTGGTGAGCCAAACCCTGCAAGCATTAAACTGCTCCCTACCTGACACTCATGAATTTACAAATAAGAAGGCATCACAGTGCCAGGAAATATGGCAGAAAATAGCCTACCTCAGATGTCCAATGGCAAGAATCGCCTGGTAGCGAACTGGAGATGCCAGAGAATCCAGTGGTTCCTGTTTAATGAAGTCCTGAAATGCATGAATAGAGACATCAAAAATGGGAAATGGATTTGAAAGGCAGAGAGGCCTTCCTCTCACACCCTGAAACAGGGCCATATGCCAGACCTGGAATAAACAGACACCGTGCCCAGCAGGCTCTCTGCCTCAGAAATGGACCGTAGGGCCATCTGCAGGCTATACAGAGGACAGAAAGAGAACTCACAAGACACAAGCCATTCCTTCCAGTTACAGCCCACAATATGTCAGCATCCCTGCTAAGCTCAGAGGGGACCCAGCATCCTGGGTGCCGTGCAGGTAGCTCATGAGACTGCAGTAGTACAGTCACAGCCAATGGATAAAATATCATCTCCTGGAAAACCGGTCTCATTACATTACAACAAACTCTCTTGTACTTCAGTCCTCAAAGCTCCTAATCACTCACCAGCATGTAGCCAAGGAACTCCAGTTTGTACGAGAATTGAACTCCAGGAGTCTCTGGTCTCCAAGATGGCACGGCTAATCTCCATGACATTGTGGATGAGGGTTAATTTTAGGTTCATGTCCTACATAATCCAGAAGGAGAAAGAAGAGGATGTGGATGAGAAACTGAGAGAAGAACCAGAGTCCAGACGATAAAGATCAGGAATTAAATCTAGCCTCAGGGAAGGAGAGAGGTGTCCCCAGACCCCAGAAGGTAGTGGACTCTGGCTCTGCACCCACCTCAGAAGAAGAGAAAACCCAGGTTCATCAAATAAATCCAGGTCCACTTACACCAGAGCAGCCAGGACTCCTGCTTGATGTAGCAAGGAAACCAAGCTCTGTGCAATTTAAACAAGCAACTTGTGTATAGAAAACGCAAAAGCTGACAGCAGATTATTTAGAATGTACCTTGTTCGCAACAGTGATGCCCAGCACCTGAAAAACAAAATGCAAAACAGCTATTAGCAATGTAGATAGTCCCACATAACACACAACCTCAAAACGTCCTGGCTGGTGACTATGGAGCAGAGAGAAATCACTATTGTTAAATCTTCTAAAAGGCAGGAAAGGTATCCAGAGGGGATGTTTTGCAGAGGTCAATATCAGGGGCCATCCTCCGTAATATCTGCATTTGTGAACTACTGGAAGATCTGTTTGGTTCAACTGTTTTTGGCAATGCCTAAGTGAAAGTCTCAGTTAGACAAGGCAGAACTGAATGGCAAAGTGACGTGGAAAGGTTGGACTGAGATGAGAGTCAGGACCAGCAGTCAGGCACCTGGGGAACAGAAATAACGCAGCACACACAAACAAGACGACAGATAAGAGGTAAGGGAAGTAGTGAGTCCAAGAAACAGCGTGACAATAAATTAACTAAATACAGGCTAGCACTAGACTCTCTTGGGTAGTAAAAAATAGAGCTAGATACATGTCCATATGAGGAGTGGTACTCTGAATTGCCTGAGTGTCACTGCGTCTGAATTACTGTGTAGCTGGGGTCGACAGAATTTAGAAGAATATAGAAAACTAGAGAAAATACAAAGAAGAGCAACAAAATGATACAACATGTGACAGCTCACACTCCCATTACAGTTTTAAATTTGAGTTATGTGACACTTATCACGCAAAAGCTCTTACCTGACCACTGGCTCTGTAATGGAGAAGGATGTTCCTGTGATGTCTGCCTCTACTCGGGAGAGAAGCTGGTCTTTGGAGCATGGACAGCCACGCTGCTGTAGGCCAGCATCAGGGTGCTGCGAGTCTTGCCTCTTCTCCCATGGTGGTGGTCCTAGACAATCAGAAAGTTCTTCTGATTCCTTTGCTTTGGAATTCTCATCTGCTGCTGACCGAGGAATTCCTCACAGCAGCAATAGCAGCTTGCACTTGCAAAGCTCTTTTCAGCCAAAGATCTCAAACCACTTGCAAAAAGTATTTAAGCAATATAATAACTGTGAGGTGTGGAGATATTAGTATCTCCATCATTCCCACTAGGTAACTCTGACACAGAGAACCTAAAATGCTGAACCTACAGCAGTGAAGTACACGGGAGCTTAGTCATTGACACTGGTAGGTACAAGATCAGGCGCTAAATATCTTGCCTAAGGCTGCACAGTGAGTAAGTGGCAGAGCCAGCAGTGGAAGCCCAGAGGCCTAGTCTCCTGCTCTAGCCTCTAGATCAGTGGTTTTCAACCAGGGCTACTTGTGTACCCCTGAGGGTCTGCAGAGGTCTTCCAGGGGGTTTATCAACTCATCTAGCTATTTGCCAAGTTTTACAGCAGACTACAAAGAATGCAAGTACAATATTTATATTCCAGTTGATTTATTTTATAATTATATGGTAAAAATGAGAAAATAAGCAATTTTCAGTAATAATGTGCTATGACACTTTAATAATTTTATGCCTGATTTTGTAAGCAAGTAGTTTTTAAGTGAGGTGAAATTTGGGGACAAATCAGACTCCTGAAAGCAGTACACTAATCTGGACAGGTTGAGAACCACTGCTCTAAATCACAGGTTCCATAATTGTCATCCATAGACCACTGGTGGTCTACCTAAAGCAGATTGGTTGGCCACATGTTGCTTGCAACACCTCCTCATTTCCAGCCACTAACTTGGATTAAAAAAAAACGCTAAAAATACCTTAAATGCTTTTCCATGCAAGCCACTGAGGTAGTTCCCACACATTGTGCATGGGAGGGGCGCTCAAGCCATGAGACATCAGATGATAAAAATCATTTGAGAGAACCGCAGCTCCAGAGTGTGCTCCTCTCTGCTTAACTGCAGGCGTCACATAGAACGCACACACTTGGGGACAATGCGAGCTGAGCAGAACTGACACTACCCCGGGGCTGCTGCCCCTGCTTTAGAGGGAGAGGAAGTTGGAGAGAAGCCCCTGGCTCCTTTACCTTCAGGCGGCTGATGAACCCAGGAATCGTAACCTTGCTCATTGCAGCCCCAAACTCTTGAAGTGCATTCAGGGTGAGGTCCAAGTGGCTCTCAGCAGAGAATGTGAAGATGGAAATGACTCCCTGTCACCCAAGAAAAATACTGGTTAGGATCTAACCCATGAGTCCCTTCCTTTCAGCTGAAGCGGTGTAAAGCGCCAGTCAGGCGTCAGACCCATGGGCAGCGGGGGCTGAGTGAAACAGCAATGAAGAGGATATGAAGCGAAATGGCATCTGTCCCAGGCCAGCTCAGAGCTGAGCCCCACAGGGAGCATTCAGGGATTACTTGGTAAAGTGGAGAGAAGGACAGAGTCCTCACCTGTCTCTCAGGGGCTTCCATATAATCTGTTGCTGTCAAAAATTTATGAAGCTGCGATTTAACGTGGACCAGGTCCTGACAAACTGCTAAGGACGTTCCTAGCGCCTTATACAGGAAACTCTGAAAGAAAGAGACCGGCACTGAGATACCAGTAACAGAACGTGCCAGTCAGTACAGACCCAGCTCAGCAACACTCAGGAAAGAACAAGATAGCCAAGTCCAAGCACCCATACTGCAGAAACATCCCATCATCTAGCCCAGCCAGAGAACCAACAATGCAGCACAGACAAGCAGCCTGTCCAAGCAAATATTGGAAGGGCAGGGGGGCAAGAGAGCAGGGAACAAGTAAAAACAAATTTTATATGCAGAATAAAATATAAGGTAATGAAGCCTTGAGAGAAGCCTTATGCAGCCCCCCAATCAGAATTTCAAGGAAATTAACTAGAAACTAAGCCTTAACAGAGAACAAACCTTCTCATGGGAGGGGCTGGTATAGCTGGCCATCTGCTGGTTCAACTCAAGGCTTATCTGGCTGCTCCAGGCACTGTCGTCTATCATCGCCAGAGATGTTCTTAGGAACTGAGTGTAAAAGAAGAGTTATAGCAGATGGTTAATTGCAAGAATTTGGGGGTTGTTGTGGGGTTTGTTTATTTGTTCGGTGTTTTTTTTCTTCCTTGTTCTCTCTTGTAAACTTTCCAATATTCAGGTGTCATGGGAAGGTTACTTCCCTATTGAGAACTATAAACATCGACAACCCAGACTTCCTCTGCTGTTGTTCTTTAACCTTTGTCTGATGATTCTTCTCAGTCCCCAAACCCAGATGAACAGTGAATTGGAGAATGAGATGGAGCCAAGAAATCTGACCATTGAGGAGTGATTTTATAGTGGATGGAGGATGGGCCTAGTAAACTTTGAACAAAGGGCCCTTGACTACGAAGGACCAGGAACCTTCTCTCAAGTGCTATGAACCCTTTATGCCACCTCCCAAGGGTCCCCAGGGTTGTGAGGTACCTAACTACCACCTGCCCTTAGCATGAAGAAGACTTCTCTGTGCTCTACCAGCCACAGGAAATACAAGCACCCTCTTCTCACCCCATTCAGGTTCCACTATCCTCCTACAGATAAGCAATCGGTACAGTCTAACCGCCGAGCCCTCTCTGTGGTCCCACAACATCCAGCCCCTGTTCCACTGGACACTCACAGAATTCATAAGTTTGCTACACACCACCTTACCAGTTTCACCTCAGCGTCACCGCTCCATTTAACACACTTAGATACATTTATAGTGAAAACAAGCAGCGTTCAAGTGACAAAGATCAGAGAGTTGAGAAGCAGCAAGTAAAATAAATGTAAACAAATGGTTATGTAAAAATAAAATCCTAAAACACTTCTAGAGCTTGAACTTAGATAACCAAACATTCCCCTGTCTCACAAAGGATAGCTCCCCCAAATCTCTCTCCCCGCATGAAACACCCAGACCAAAAGGTGATCCTCCATTCATAAGACAAGCCAGCTGGCAGTTCGTCCAATAGGTGAAGGATTCCTGGTGCCGGGTATCTCTGGACCTCCAGATATAGTTCCACGCATCCATTGTCTTCATTTGAAAACAGGGTACCCCCTACTGTTTGCTTGTTTTTCTTGTATCAAATCTCCTCTGGAGACTTCACAATCACTTGATTAGAATTTTCCTCTATTGATTAGCATCCACTGTGAATAATTACTCACAGGCAGATAAGCGTCTCCTGCCTGAAAGAAACTTGTTTATCACTTTCTGGTGACCAGCCCCAACTCACAGACCTTAAAAGCATCAATTTCAGTATGGAACCATAACACCTTATATATTATCCATCCAGTCACTGTGCAATGAATATGATGAGCCGTGTGGCACAGGTATCCAGTAAAGGCTTTACATGACACCCTTTGATTATATAGAGATCAGATCCAGGGAATCCTGGGAATAAAAGGTATCTCCTAGAACTGGAAGGGACCTTGAAAGGTCATTGAGTCCAGCCCCCTGCCTTCACTAGCAGGACCAATTTTTGCCCCAAATCCCTAAGTGGCCTCCCTCAAGGATTGAACTCACAACCCTGGGTTTAGTAGGTCAATGCTTAAACCACTGAGCTATCCCTCCCCAATTCTGTGGCTTAACTCACTGGGCATCCAAAGGACCAGGAGTCACACCCTCAACTCCCATTGAAGTCGGCCAGAGGTTAGTAACTCAGCACTTTGCTGTTTCAGGCCCAAATTTTGAACAGCAGCCAGGAAATCTCAGAAACCTCACAAGAAAACCCAATCTTATTTGATTTTTTAGCTGAAAGAATTTGAAAGGAGGCTGGATCTGCAATGGGGAACTCTAGAGTGTAATCCAACCCCAAATGGAACTGCAAACCTTCTGGGGCGTATTTCTCACTAGGTCCCTTCCTTTCATTTTCAGCACTCGCCATCAAAATGTTCCTTGTCTGGATTTACACGAGGCTGCAAAGAGCCTTTCTGCTCAGATACAGTCACCAAACCCTGTCTTGTCTCTTCCTTTTGGGGTTTCTCATAGCAAATTTTCTTTTGAGTGGCAAAAAGAATCCTTTCGATGTCCCCCAGTGGTGCATTAGCACCATGAGCATGCTGGTTTTCTGGTTACGTTTTGTGTTGTTCCCAGTGGTAACACAGAGTTATTTATAACTAGAGCAGGTTGAACAATGGTAAGTCCATTTCACAAAACAAGTGGGATTTTTTTGTTTTCTTGATTTTTCAACACACACATGAAAAGTGAAAGAAACAAAAATATTTTGCTTTTCAAAATCAAAAATGACCATTATTCAGTTCTTTGTTTTCCCCCTTTCCTTCCCTTTATCCCTCGTCCCCAGGCCTTTCCTCCCCTCTTCCACTTTGTGACTGAAAAAGCCAGGGCGGGGGGAGGGGGGAGCAGGGGGAAGGAGACAAACAGGATAGCAAATGAAAAAAAAATACCCTAAATCAACTTCACTTTAAAAAAACTGAACATTTTCCGGCTGGGTTGGGTTGTTTTGTTTTGTGTAAAAAAACAAAAAATTGATAATGTCCCATGAAAATAAAAAAGGCCAGTTTTCACTGAGCAAAATGAAATGGTTTGACCAGCTCTGCTTATAATGAATAGTTTATCATTAATATTTTCCCCAGCTGATACATTTGGAGGGGGGAGGGAGGGCTGTGACAATACAGCTGAAAGCCATCTTGTACCTGAAGCAGCATGTGCTCCCACCGCGCATGGTCCAGGGAATTCTCCGTGTTTCCTATGAAGCAGGAGGCAAAACAATAATGTCAGCTCGGTTAGCAAGAGTTGTCGTCCCAGGAATCTCCTTTGCAATCAGTCCTTTGAAAACCCCTGCTCTGCCAAACTGTAACATACCTGGGCTTTCAAGGCTAAATGGGACCTACGCCAACATTCTTTGCTGGACCAACAGAAAGTATCATGTTATGTACCCTGCTGGCATTTTTATTCAGGGTCAGTCAACCCACCAGGAGTGAGATGCTGAGCACTCCCAATTCCTTTTGACTTTAATGGGAGCTGAGGGTACTGAGCATCTCAGAAAACTGTTCAACACATCAGAAGACTGGGTTTAATGGGAATACAAACTTTTCCTGCATAATAAGAGATTCTGGACTTGATCCTAACTTGATGTAAATCAGTGGAGCTTCACTGAAGTCAATGGAATGATACTGATTTACATCAGCTGAGAATCTGGCCCTGTTTCTGAATGTCCAGCTCTAACCTACCCTTCTTTAATGTTGGCACAAGGCAGTACTGGGGACTCTGTACAGCAACAACCACTAGGAAGATACAGCTCATTTTTAAAATCTTTTTGACTATCAAACCCACTTGAACATTGTGGGTCCGACCTTCACCAGAAACATATCCGGTTTGTGCTCCACGTAGGGTCTGTCATACTTCACAGAGACTACAATGGCACAGCCACGTCATTGGCGCTCTGCTGGCATAACCCCATAGTGTAGACGCAGCCTACACTGACTGAGGAGGTCAATAGATTCATACCACCGTAAAATTGCTGAAAGACATTATTAGGCCCACAATACCTAGAGTCTACATGGGCACTCACTTGGCCAACCTAGCTTTTATGGCTCAGGTTTCCTTACAGAAAGAAAAACTCTGGGTTTTTAATTGAATCACCCTTGAAAGTAAACATGGGGTTTAATTTTCAGAAACCTTCAGTTTGCAAAATCAGACTATATATGGAACCCCAAAATATTTCACTAACCTCCAGCTTCACGCATAATTCACCTTCCCAAACATTAACCTAGCAAAGGTGTGTGGGGAACTGCTGTAAAATTTCCATTCAGCTGAAACCTTCCTGGCCTGATTCTGCCCGGATTGAATTGGCTTCAGTGGTTTAACTCTAGATTTACCCCAGTGGTTCACAGTTATCCAGATGAAGGAAAAGTGAGGGCCTAGAAGCCCAATTTCAATTCCCCACTGTTCCCACATACTGCAACAGGAATGGCACAACACGTGTCGATATGAAGCTGCATTTTCTGGCTTCCCTTCTATGCTCCATGGACTGCACTCCTCCTAACTAGCACTTTACCTTCAATGTACTGCAGCAGAGATGGGATCTTTACTACCCACATCTCACCCACTGCTGCATGGATATTTTGGTGCAGGGCTTGTAGTAACTGCAAGGCAGCACATCCGTGTCCTTCTCCTGCATAAGGGGACGAGGCTACTACCTGTCAGCGAGAGAGAAGAACAGGCTAAGTTTGGTCAGCACAATACCAGTTTGTTCCTGAAGGAGGGAATAGTTCAGACTCTCTCATTGTGGAGACCATACAATAGAGTCATTGTTACTGCAGTGCCTTCCTGAAGAAGAAAGCATTCTAGCTAGTACGAGGATGCAGAACAATGTGTCTCAGGAGAGGGCAGAGCAGAGAGATCCAATCATACACATTCCTCAGCCTGTCTACAAGCATCTAGCTAGAAAACCCATTTTTATAGTTAACTGTCCCACTTCACATTCTGCAGAAAACCTAGTCTCATGGTCTACTCACCAGGAGTCGTGCCAGCAGCCCCTGGGGTGTAGGGAATTTCACTAGGGAAAGAAAGAGAATATCATGAATTCTGTCAGACTTTCAGAAAGTCCTGCTTATGTTATTCACCTAGCCATTTCCAACGTGTCCACCAATGTTGAATGCAGCTGATCATAATTTGCATTTCCATAGTGCTTTCAGTCTGAGCTTCTCAAAATGCTTTACAGACATGAATGAATTCCGCCTCACAGCACCTCTATGAGGTTGGCATTAATTACTCCTTCATTTCACAAGTGGGAAGCTGAGAGAGAAAGATCAGGTGATTTCCCCAAGGTCACGTCAGAATTTTTGTGGCAAGCTGGGAACAGAACCCACATTTCCTAGCTCCCTCCCATGGCCATGTTGTAATCACAAGACCATCCCTCATTTTAGCCTTCTCATTGCAGAGGAGAAAACTGGAGCAGACTGAACCTGTTCATTGCATAGTGTGCCTGGGGAGAATAAATGAAAGAGTTTCTGTTATAAACCTGGTCCACCGTAGTCGAGGCAAGCAGCTTCTTCTCCTTCCTGCTGCTTTTTCTCAGCCAGCTCCCTAAGGCATCTGCAGAGAGGCTTCAAAGTACCAGTGTACTGAGCTGGCACCACATATTCCAGAAGCCTTGGCCATAACACCTGCAGAGAAGAGCAAGACTGTTCAGTACGCAGCTATTTCCATTCCCCCACCTCCAGTATCCTGCTGTCGGAATCCCTCCCTCTCATGTAGCTTCTCCTTTTATTCATCACTGACCCGTCCCTTACCTACCACCTCATCTCTCTCTCCCCATCATCTCACTCCACCTGTCCGGGGCCCCCTCACTCTGTCTTTTAAATACACTGCCTTGTTTGGTGAGCAATTTGGCTCTCACCCAGAGATGAATCCTCTTTCCCTGCATTAGAGCATTATGGAGCTATTTAGATGGCACCATCAACTCACCCAGAACTTTACAGACCTATAGAAGGCACAGTCCCAGCCCCAGCATCTGTTCAAATCCAGGATCACCAAATCTAAATGTCAGAAGTATTCATGGGGGACCAAAGGGGCAGTTGCACTCAGACAGTGGAAAGAATGAAGAGAAGATCTCTGCAACATGATTCCTTCCAGTTCAGTTGCTTTCTATCTTTTCTCTAATGTGAACCACTTACTCCGTGATGAAGGGGTCACATCCCTGACATGAATTTGACATGCTGTTCCTCCATTATGCTGACTGTGCAAAAAGCTTCCTTGTGGGGAGGTACAAGGAAGGTAAGGAAGAACGTCCCTATTTCAAGAAGCAGTAGCAACAGGTCACTTACTTGGGTCATTCCAGTGACTGAGGTGTCCAGACATTGCAGGATGTCAGTGCACAGGGTTTGGATAGTGTTTTCTTCCGGAATAGCCTGGGTGAGAAGTGTGGTACCCTGGTGTGAGACAGCTCTATAGAACTTATTAGCTAGTAGCAAGACACTGGCTAGAGAATCAGTGTCCTTCTCTTACAAAGCCATCTTGAACATGGGGGACCTATGCAGTTAGGTCTGCTTTTATATTGCACTGGAAGGGAAGAGAATAATGGAAACACCTAACTGGTGGGTCAGATCCCAGGCTTAGGAAAACCCTAAAGTGAAGGGAATGATTCACTGAACACAAAAGAGTTTCAACAGGGTTAATTTTCTTTAAATTTGAAAAAACTGTTTCATCTTTTTATCTCTGAGGAAAAACATTCAGACTCCGCCCTGTGGAAATCAATATGCAGAACCAGGGGGATCCACTCTGTTTTTTCTGATGCCCCAACCAGCTTGGTCATTTCGTATGTAGTGAGTGTGATTCTATCAACTGGCCTAATTCTGCTCTTACTTACACCGGACTAAATATTGATTGACTCTACTGATTTCAATGTAAAGGAGAGCAAAACTGGCTCGAGAAGAAAAAGCAGCCTTCCTTAAGGGGTGGGTGGGTGGGTGGGTGGGTGGGTGTGTGTGTGAGAGAGAGAGGGGCCCTTGGAGAGTATTGCCACAAGCTCCAACTTTGTAGAAAAGAGGCCAGGCAGAGCTAAGATCTTCAACAACTTACTGTAAAGTTGGACTGTTTATGTTAATACAGATCATGGATCCACTCATGGAGCACAAAGTGTCTGGAGCCCCTGGCTGTGTCCATGGACAGAAATACGGATTGAAGATATTTTTAATCTAGTACATGTAGATTAGAGCATGTAGTGAGGGAAATATGCAGCAAGCTTTCCCAGGCTCCTGACAGTCTGTGATGCAGCCTGCATAACCTCAGTGTTTTGCTGATAGTTTATGTTTGCTTCAACAGCCACAGAATTGGGCGTCATTATGTTCTCTGGAGAGTCTATTGAAAACAAAGAGATGTGCTTCCTTGTACAAGAACATTTCACTGAAAAATGGTGTTTTCAGAATTTTCAATGACTCATCAGAGGGTTGAGGAACCTAGATAACTCTGTTAGATGTAAATACCCAGTGTGAGAGTCTGATCTGTTACACTAGTATAAATCCAGAGTAACGCCACTAAAGTCAGTGGAGTTACCTTGACTTTACACTAATATAACTGATCAGATTCTGGCTCTAATCATTCAGTCCAGTTGTCCTTGAGTCAAAACTCCCACTGAAGGCAAGGGGAGCAGTCAGCATGCAAGAATGGTAGGACCGAGTCCTAAGTGTTAAGAACTCTCCTTACCAGTTTGCTGGTGGACACACTGAACTCCCTGAAAACATGTGCTACCATATCCCATGCTGCACAGTTCTCCACACTTTCTGAGCTGAGCAGCGTCCTGATGAAATGAAGAACTGCCTTCCTCACCTGCAAGGGTAGAGATGACACACATGAGTTATTGTTATCCCTTCTGCCTGAAATAGGAGATACGATATGAGAGTCCTTATGCTTTTGATTTGATCTCCTTGGCTTATAAACATGGATCCATTTAACACAGTCAGGAGAATGACATGCCTTCTCTAGTCTGCAGTCTCTCCTCTGGATCTGAATGAAAGCTCCACCCAGATGTCCATTCATCCCATATCATTGTAAAAATTTTGAAATATTTCACTGCTCCACACACAATCTTACCGTAGCATTCTGATCACTGAAAGTAGATTTCACTGCCTTCACAATCAGAAACTTTTTCAGTCTTGTCTCGGGCACTGAAAGATAAGGAGAGATGTACAGTACTTCTTTGTTCCACACACTCACTTTCCACATTGGAATGAATCCTGGATTTCAAAAGGCCCTATTTAAGAATAGTCCCAAGCTTCTCTCATACACAGAATCAATGGGGAAAACATAGGACCAGACTCTGGCCTCAGTTACAGTAGTGTAAATCTAAAGTAATTCCATTTCTATAAATAGTGCCATCATACTGCCATGATGGAAATAGTATAAAAGAATTAGATTGAGGTCAATCTGTGTTTAACACAGTATAACAGAACTCAGAATCTAGTCTATAGTGTCTAATACTGACGATTATCGAGTCAGGGGTATTATTTTATTTTTTATAATTGTTAATGTGCATTAGCCCCAAGGCAACTTCTGTATCTGAAGTTGAAAAATATCTTGGGCTACATTCAGCACTTAGTTGAACCTGTTGATTTCTGTGTGGCCATAGGGGGGTAACTTAGGGCAGCATTTGATCCTTTAGTGGATATCCAGACCACTGGTGACTGTGTGTTATAGAGATTCTGTGCCCCATTTGCAAAGGCGATGAGTCTGTTACAGCTCTGCTGTGCCTACAAAGCCTTGGTTCTTTAACTCAATCTATAGTAGCTCATGCTTTTAGCTCTGGATCAGGGCTGGCTTTAGGCCGATTCTCCGTGCCTGAGAGGGCCTCGCACATAACAGGACCCCGCGCCCAGTGGCCTTTTTAATTTTTACTCACTTGGCGGTGCTCTGGGTCTTCGGCGGCACTTTGACGGCACGTCCTTCACTCGCTTTGGGTGTTCGGCGGCACTTTGGCGGTGAATCCTTCACTCGCTCCAGGTCTTCAGCAGCACGTGAAGGACCCGCTGCTGAAGTTCCACCGAAGACTCGGAGCGAGTGAGGGACCCGCCGCTGAAGTGCACCCGAAGTCTCAGGGCACCGCCCCACAAATCAGGCCCTGCACTTCCTGAAGCCAGCCCTGCCCTGGACGTCCCCAACTCAACCCTCAGCATGTCGGCCAAGAGGGCAGCTGGCACAGTTGCTCCTGTGTTACTTACAGTCAGCACTAACAATAGCTCTGAGCAGATTCAGAGATGCCACACGAACAGCCTCATTCTCAATCTCCAGCTGCGAGTGCAGAAAGGCTATCAGATCATCAGGAGAAGAACGGGCTGCAAGGCAAGAAATCACGTCCTCACTGACAACAGAACTCTTATTCTTACCAGACCTTACAAAGGTAAGGAAGTTACAAGGAAACTACTGTGTAACTCAGTCTCTCTTTCCCTTACCTAGCTGAACTATACAATAGACCAGCTCTGTGTGATTTTCCATGCTGAGCGGCTTAGCTTGAGAACAGAGCTGTGGGAAGAAGGGAAATGGTCAAAGAAAAACTATTCAGAAGAAATTGAAAAGAAAATGTTCAATTAATTTCTAAGCTTCCACTTCCTACTTGTCCAACTAGAGGTCTGAACCCCAGGTGGATGGTACTGAATGCACAGCAAGAATCAAACACAATGTCCAATACATTAGATGAGAGAAGCTGAAGTGTTTTGAGCAGCAGAGCTCATCGAATCAAGACACAGCCACAGTGTTTACTGTGCAACTCTGACTCCCCCGATAATCGGCTTATGGTGAAATTGCTTTACAAACTGATCTGGATATTAGCTAAGAAAATGAGACCACTACCTGCTTACTCTTGACCCTGCAGAAATCAGTAAGGCATGAGGCGGTCCCCAGGCTCTGCACTATCATTCCATAGATTTGGATTGTTAATATGCACAGCAGATCTGCTGTGCCTAAGCTCAAGGGATCCAAGCAAACCACCCCTCACCTGGTTGTGCAGAGCACTGCAGATGGCTTGAAACTTCCTCTTAGGGAGAGGGATCTTATATTCACCCGAGACCTCCAAGAGCTGGCTCAGACTCTGCAAGAGAGGGTGAAAGTCAGATGGTGGCACACACAGGAGCAATATGTAGTGACTGAAGCAGATTCAGGGGATTCGTAGATTCCAAGGCCGGAATTATTGCCATCATCTAGTCTGACCTCCGGTATAACACAGGCCACAGACCTTGCCCAGAATAATTCCCAGAGCCGAGCTTTTAGAAAAACATCCCAATCTCGATATAAAAACTGTCAGTGAGGGAGAATCTGCCTCGGCCCTTGGTAAATGGTTCTAATGGTTAATTATCTCACCATTAAAAATGGACACCGCATTTCCAGTCTGAATGTGTCTTGCTTCAGTTTCTAGCCATTGGATCAAGTTACACCTTTCTCTGCTAGACTGAAGAGTCCGTTATAAAACATGAGGACCTCATGTAGGATATTATAGACTGTCATGAAGTCACCCTGTCACAGGATAGGTCCACCCCGTCAGGGTGGTACCAGGTTGTGGAGGAAATGAAGTAGATCTCGGGCGGCCCAGCTGCCTAGTCACTGCAGCAGTCCTGACTCCTACGGCAGCATAGCCTAATGGTTGGGATCAGCGCAGCAGCCCTTCAGTGAGGGTCCACGGCCAAACAGCCTGAGTCTGTAGGGCTCCCCTTCTAGGTATGGCAGTGCGGCCGAGTGGCCAGAGTCATTAGAACCTCCTTTTGCTGCAGGGAAGTGTTGCCTAGTGGCCAGCCCTTCTGCATTGGGTCCTACATATTCCACAGGTCCCAGCCCAGGGCCGTGTCTTGCTGCAGTGGTATCTGCCACCAAATCAGTGGGAATCCTTCCAAAACATGCCAAGTCAAAGCCCAGGGCCTCAACTGGATCAGTGCTTATTCTACCTAGGCTACTTCACACTCAGGGATTCTGTGGTCTCTCCTCCATCTCTGGCATTGGGCGGCTGGGGGTCAGTTGCAGCCGCAGTCTGGCTGGCCTCTGAATTCTGGAGCACTGGCAGTCTCTCTGCAGAGACTGCAATGCACCCAGGGCCGGCGCTTCCATTTAGGTGAGCTAGGCAGTCGCCTAGGGCGCCAGGATTTGAGGGGGGCGGCATTTTGCCGGGAGGGCGGCAGGCGGCTCTGGTGGACCTCCCGCAGGTGTGCCTGGGGAGAGTCCGCTGGGCCTGTGGCTCCGGTGGAGCATCCACAGGCACACCTGTGGCAGGTCCACCGGAGCCACGGGACCGGCGGCAAAATTGGTAGAGCTGGCCCTGTGCCTAGGGCGCCAAAAACCCTGGCGCCACTCCTGAATGCACCTCTGCTCTCTTCGGCAACCAGACTGAGCTGAGTGGCTCTCTTTTATATCCTGGTTCCAGCTGAAGCATGCCCAGCAGAGATGAGGGGCCATGGCCTCCTTAACCCATAAAGTATAATTAACCCATGTTGAACCAATGTGGGGTAGGTAAACCCAGTCATGCACCCTTTTACTTTCTGTTTGTTAAACTAAATAGATTGAGTTCCTTGATTCTACCACTGTAAGGCTTGTTTTCTAATCCTTTAATCACGGGGGCTCTTCTCTCAATCTCCTCTCCAATTTATCAACACCCTTTTTGAGTTGTGGGCACGAGAACTGGACACCATATTCCAATGGAAGTCACACAAGTGCCAGATTTAGAGGTAAAATAACCACTGTACTCCTCCTCGAGATTCCCCTTTTTATGCTTTTCAGCTTTTTTGGCCACAGCATGAGTTCACATTCAGCTGATTATTCATCATGATCCCCACAATCTTTTTCAGAGTCACTGCTTCCCAGACAGCATCCCCCATCAGATATGTATGGCCTAAATTCTTTGGGCCTAGATGCTCACATTTACATTCAGCCATATTTAAATGCATCTTTGTTTGCGCCCAGTTTACCAAGTGATCTAGATCTCTCTGAATCTGTCCTCTCCATTTTTTACCACTTCCCAATTTTTATCTCATCTGCCAACTTTAGCAGGGAAGATTTTATGTCCTCTGCCAGGTTATTGATAAAAAAGGTGAAAATCGAATTCCTTCCTGCATCTAAACACTTTTCTCCTTTGCTGCTTCAAGCTTCCACAATGTCTCTGATGCCATCTACAGATTTTACTATATTGAAGCAGTTCTGTAGTGCCCTGATGCTATCAAACAAGTCCATGATGCGTTGGTTCCTCCAAATCATGGGTATTTCAACCCCAAAAGTGACCACATACTCTGTACCAGAAAGCTTCAACCAACAGAGATGGTGAGTAAATATCACTACCAAGAAGTTACAGCTGTCTCGTGAGTTCATTTACAACTCTGTAGCCCCACTGAAGACAGAATATGGCCCCTTACTTCTTGCTCATGTGGTACTCAGGGCAGATGAAATAGAGAGACAAGGGGAGTGAGACAATATCTTTAATTAGATTATCTCACCCACCTTGGCGCTCTAATATCTTGGAACCAACATGGCTACAACAGCACTGCATAGAACGGGAGATGAAATAGACAGGCAATGCTTTTAGATTCATCTAGTTCCATAATCCAAAGCAATGACTCTCAAGCCTCCTTAGTATTAATTTTCAACCATTGACAATTGGCTTGGTACTGACCAGAGACAACATATGGCAGCCCCTGCTCTGAGGAGCTTGTGAACTAAAAGAGAGACGCAGAGTTGACAGGATGTACTGGGAAATCAGAAGGAGGGAGGATCTTGTTGGGGAGGGGGGCAGGTGTTTTATTTTTTATCTCCTTATCATCCTCCCCAGGAAACAGAGGATGCTTTTCATAAGAGGCATTTACCTACAAATCTTGTTGCCTGGGTCACCATGTGTATAAACCCAGAACTCGTGTGGATATTTATTTTCTAACAAGTCACTGTCTAAACCAGGAAACCCCACTGGCAGCAAATTCCTCGTGCAGTTCATACATGCAGACACATAGACAGTTACCTTAAGGAGCGGTACCTCACCTTGGTGACGTGAAGAACATCAGTGCTCTCCTTATATTGCTTAAGAAGCCATGACATCTGTTCAAATATCTGACCTTGATACTCCTCTTTGTGTAGCAGGAGACTCATCATGGGACCAAGGGCTTTGATGACAGCCTGCTTGAGCTGCATAGATGAGACACAGAATTTATGTTCCTACGAATTCATTCAATATCATTCAATGGGCACACCTTTTCTACTTCCAATGACTGCACCTTCCCTTGTTCCACTGTAAGATTGTGTCTATCTCAATATTTCCTGGTAAAGAACCAGGACTCGCCGGGTTGGTTTCAGGATTATATCCTAATGCACCTCACAGCTATACCAGGTAAAATATTCCCCAGATTAGTATGCATTCTAGGCCAACTCATCCCTGCTGGAACTCCACTGGGGCTGAATGGAGGAATTAATTTAGGCCACTATCCCGTGTTTATCTGAACGTTAGGTGCATAAAACTAGAATCCATGTACACTGCGTACAGACAGAATTTCCATGATGTGGTGACATTATAAATGTTAGGGTTTTAGATATTTTACATGACACTCTGTTCCATCCAAAAGGACCTACCATTAAATGCCATCATCACAATGAGTGTCAGACTCATAGAATTTAACGTTACAATTTCTGCTAAAGTTTTAGAGAACCAGCAATTCTCACCTCCAGCTCCTCACAGGTCAGCCAGTTGCTGGTCACATGAGAGTAGACGGGAAGAAAATGATTGCAGAGCCGCAATTCGCCCACTTTGGGGAATGGGTACTTTTCCCAGCTAGCCAAAAAGAGACGTACTGCCCTTGACCATTGTTCCAGAACTGCATGGACGGAGAGAAGACAGGCAATGTGAAAAGGACACATTAGTAACGAGGAGAAGTTGCTTTATCGGTGAAGACACCCAGGCCTAAAGTTTACTACAATTCCGTGGCAGCTACTGCTTAGTTCAGGACTAGACGCTGAAATCCAGCATCAGTTTTGAGCTATTTCTCTTCCCCCCATTCCATGTCTTGTTTCTCAAAAGGCTTTTTAATTTGCAGATCTCTCAATCTTTTTTCAATTACCAGCATCTGAAGACAATTTTTTCTCCCTTCCTTGTTACCTCTTAATTAGAGCTGCTTGAAAAAGCAGTTTAAATTAAATTACAAATCTTTACTGATAGTGTTTTTTTCTTTCTAAATTGCAAAGTTTAAAAATCATTTATATTTTTCAAAAATCAAAAAAAATTCAGCCACCTCTTTAGATACTCAGAAACACTGGATGCACACTTCCTGATCAAACTTGTCATTGACATTTTTCACGTTTGTTTTTCCTCAAATTTGAGGAAAAAATTATGGAAAATATAATTAAAAATCAAAATATTTCAGCAAGCTCTCCTCTGAACGACTCGTGCCCTCTGCAGTTATTGTTTATTTAACTCTAACACTGTATGATTTAACCTGAGTTACAGTTTGTCTGAAAGATGTTCGGTGCCCCTAACTGCCATTGGCTTTACTGGGATTTGAAGGTAGTGGGGAGCACTTTGCCCTAAAAGTAGGTGAATCTAGTGTCCTTGCTAAGAAGAATTAGGGCCCAATCCTGTTGTCTATGAAGTCGATGGCAAAATTCCCATTTACCTCAAAGGCACAGGATTAACCCCTTACTGAGCATCACCTGAAAAGCAAAGGAAGAGAGAAGTAGAGAGGAAGAGATTACAGAGAAAGAGGGTGAAAGGAAATGATGATAAAGAAACTAAGAGGAGAGAATGGGTGAAGGAGTGGGAAATGGGATTTTTAAATGTACAGTATTGAAATCTGCTCCCTTCACCTCCTCCCCCAGGAGACTGCTGGCAGATGGACAGCTTCAGCCTTTGTGTCTGTTTATTTTAAATTATATCCATGAGTCATAAAGGGCTTGAACTTACAAATGCTCAGCTCCTCCTGCAAAGTACAGAGCACTCTCAACTTCACTGAGTGCCGCGGGAGCCAAGAAACGCAGCACCTGGTGCAATCCAGGGCAGGGAGCACAGTTCAGGGCGTGTTTGCAAACTTGGTCAGTCACTCCAATCTGTACCAAAACCCCCTAAATATCCATTTGGGGCACTGCCGTAAGTTCTGGCACTTACCACCGCAAAATGCTTGTCTCATCCTGCTGTCATTGACTAACTCCAGCATGGAGAACATGGTGCTCAGGGTCATTTCCACAAAAGGGATACAGTCAAGTGCTGCAGAGAAAGGCCAGAAGAGAAGGAAGACAGATAATTGGCTGCTCCCCGCCTTCTTAGAACACACTTGGAAACATTGTGGGGCAGGATGCTATGGGCTCCTAGGCCAGTTTGTGCTGTGTAAGCAGAGCAGACTGGCTTTAAAGGAGCCATTGAAAGCCAGTGGGGGATTCTCCCTGAAGAGAGGAATCCCGCACCAGTGCACAGCTCTGCCCGATGCCTAACTCACTCCCAGGGTAAGGGGAGAGAGCATTGGGGCGGGATGGGAAGTGGGGTGGAGAAGAGCTCCACTGGACCTGCAGGGATTGATGGGTGGGGTGGGGGTGGTGGAGGCTCCACTGGACCTGGTAAGGGAGAGAGCATGGGGCGGGATGGGAAGTGGGGTGGAGCAGAGCTCCACTGGACCTGATCTTCCACTCATTCCCATCCTTAAGGAACTTCAGTCAGGGGCAGAAGTTAGAGCTTGCACCGCTGTCTGCATAGCTCATGATCTGGAAGCCAGAACTAGCAATAGCAGTTAATCCTGTGTCTCTCCACACACGCACGCACGCACACACTCAAGCAGAGCTCAGTTTAGCTGCAACATTTTTAGGTAGAGAGAGTAATCCCCTGTCCTTAAATGAAAGATGATAACTTTGAAACAAAAGATGGAAGTTACCATACCATAGGCTGATGACAGGTTGCCCAGTGTAACTAAAATAAACTCTTCAGGCAGCTTCGGTGGTTTCAGGTGACAGTGCAGCTCATACATGACATCATCAAAATAGCAGCTTGCCAGAGTCACTAACGTGTTGCTAGCTGCCACTTTTACCTCATTTGTTGCTTCCTAAGAAAAAAAAGACCACAAAAAGAGAAAGACTGAAGTAACTGAAGCCGGTTGCACTAGCCAGAGTTGTTTATATGAGTCAAGTTCTTATTTCTGTGCATAAGTTCCAAATGAACTCGCCCAACTTTCTGCAGATACAGTCATTAGTCATAAATATTCATTGAGTCGTTTGGCTAAACAATTTTCAGCCTTTGAGTTGCTTGCAAGCTGCTTAGTTAGACTATTCACTAGTAGCTCCTTGTGGTGGATGACTGATCAGCAGAGTCACGTGATATTTTGCCCTTCCCTTCCCTGAGGAGGTAGTTAGAGACAGACTGGGCAGCTTCAAAGATATTCAGAGAGCCTTCCTGGAATAAACTGTCCCCCAAAAGGAGGCTGACTTCCTTTGGAACAAGAGAGGGATTTTTCCATGGGTTTTCCTGCTGCCAAACTAGATTCTAAATCCAATGCTGCTGCTTTTGGAGATAGCTCAGATTCTGTCTGTCTTAGGGCTTTAGACTGCCACTTATCGCTATAGTATCAGAGCGCCTCCCACATAACATCAGTATCAAAAATGAAATCCCTAGTAGACTTTGGGAAAGACGTGCTCATTAAGAAACCACAGGCCTGTCTCTGTGTCTGAGATCATGTGTCTCGGGTTCTGATCCTGCAAAGCACTTAAGCACATGTGTAACTTTCACATGTGAGTTTTCCCATCTTATGCATGTGCACAAGTGCTGTCTAGGACCTGGGCTTTGGTCTGGAGGAAGGTGTGGGCCTCTAACAGAAGAATACATTTTCATTTCAGTAAATAGTTTACCCCCCCCCCAAAAAAGAAGAGTTTTTATTAGTTAAAGCTTTGGATCCTTTGATTAGTAGCTCAGGAGAACTAACTTACCCGAGTCTCTCTCATCTGCTCTGAGGCTAGGCTTATAATTTTGTTCACTAGCCTCATCTCTAGGCCTCCGGTGTCCTGCTGTAACACCCTCCAGGATATAGTAGATGGCTACTCTGTTTTGCTGGGGACAAACCAGAAAAGAGAACAAACAATTTTCTTGATGACCACACAGTAATTTGACGAATAAGCCCCTGCCCTAAAGAGCTTCCAATCCAAACATAAAATGATTAGCCCAAGTCTTATCAGAACAGAGCCGGTCCGTGGCCAGGAAGAGAATCCATGTCTCCTGAGTCATTATCCAGAGTCCTATCCACTAGGCCACACTGACTCCTCAGCCAGCATGCTCACACAACTAATCCCTTGGCTTAACTGGTGTCAAACATGCCATGCCCTCCACAATCACCGCATTAGCAGCACTTCAGAAGCGGCCAAACAATTGACATATTTTAATCTTCCTGCAGAGAAAAAAGCCAGAAGAAGCCTCCTTCACTGCCCCCTTCTCGAGTTTCATTTATTGAAATGAAACAATAAAAAGGAGCCCCTTGCCCTTGCTCTAGCCACTCCAGACAGAATTGGTAAATGTGTAATTACAAAATACCCAACTCCCGCAGTAAGTCCTCAACAGCTGCTAGGGGAAATTAGCTCAGCAGTTAGATCTACATGGACAGTCGCACAGTTAAAGGTGTCTTTTATGAGGCCCATCAGTGTAGAAATTCACAGATGATACTAAATATGGGGGAGTTTAGTAACAGCTGGGACAGAAAAAAAATAAAGAGGACACAGAAAAATTAAAAACTTGAGCAGAGAACAAGATTCCTTTCAGAAACCTGCAAACTAGCACATCTGGAAAGGAGGTAGAAGTAACTGACATAATGGGAGGGAGAAAAGTGGGAAGCAACAAGTGCCCTGGGGGTGACAGTGAAAAACCAAGTCAATGTGTATATGCAAGGGGTGACGGCTACCACAAAGAGCCATGTGGGTTGGGTCTTTTCCACACAGGGATCATGGCACAAAGCAGGAAGATGACAGTTCCTCTCTGTTCATCTAAGGTGTGACTGCATCTGGATTATTGCATTTTCTAGCACCACATTCCCAGAGAGATCAACAAACTGGAAGTAATTCATGGGAGAGCAAAAAAGAATGCAGGGGGTGGCAGAATTGACTTCTGAATAGAGCCCTGCAACCTGACCCAAATCCTATGGGACCTGACTACAGGCATCAGGCTCAGGTTGGATGAGAAAACAACTGACTCTCTTGGGCTCAGGTCAGCTCGGCTCTCCTCCTTTAGCCCATGGGATCGGCACAACAGGGGGCAGTGTCAGAGGATGAAGCCATCGCTGCACATTGTTGCTGCTGAGCCAGCTCCACGAGCAGGATGCAGTGGCAATATCCGGTTTGGGGGGAAGGGCTGGGACCAAGATGGAAAATGATTCAACCCTCTCAAGGTGAGGTGAGTGGGCTTGGGGCCAGTTCAGGTTGGGCTTCAAAACTGGGCCCGAGCAGACCTCTACTTCTGAAGACAGACTGAAAGAACTGTCTACGGCAGATGCGGCCAAAGGATGACTATGAGGGAGACATGATAATACCAGACAACTATGTGAAGCATGTGAACATCAAGGAGGGAGAGGAATTTTTTAGTATAATACATTTAGGTAAAAGTAGGAGTAATGGGATTAAACTAAAAAAAGACATACAGTTTAGACTTTAATAACAGGAAATATGCCTCACCTGTGAGACAGATCTATAAGGTTATGACATAGTCTTCCTAGGAAAATAGTGCAAGTTCAGTCATTAGGGGCTTTTAAAATTAGTTTCGGCAAACCAGTGGGAAATGGCCATTTGGAATGGTTCTGCATTGGCAGGGAAATGGACTGGATGATCCAATAGGTCTTTTCCATCTCTGTCTCCTGGGAGTCTCTAAATCTAGGTAACCTGCATGCCAAGGTCATAAAGCCCTTTGGAATGTTCAGAGCCAATCAGATCTCTCGATTGGCTAAACATTCCAGGGGTGCTGCTTGAAAAGGAGGCTTCTGCAAACTGCAACCAGAACACACAGCTCCACTGGGGAGAAGCTCCTTCCATTCATTTTTAAATGTCAGGAGGATTTGTTTAATTGAAAACTGTCACTGATAATTTATGAATACATAAGCACTACGTAATACAAGCAGCTCTGGATTAGGCAACAATTTTATTCTTTAAAACCAAAAGATTCATAATTAATCAAGTAATTCAAATAATTAAAGTACTAGGAGGCCAAGACAAGCAGTTGGGTTCTGCTCATAAGGACTAGTGGGGGAGAACAGACTGGGGCAGGGGCTGAATGGGAGTGGAGACCCAGGGTTACAGGGGGGAGGGAGGTTCAGAGCCACATAGTGATGTGGGAGGAGGTGCAGAGCTACACAGGGACAGGGGGTGGTTGGGTAGGGCACAGAGCCACATTGGGATGGGGGGAGTGGGGGTCTGAGTCAGGGTGGAGGAACACATGTGGACAAGGGGTGCAAGGTCCCATGAGGGTGCAGGAACACATGGAGACAGGGGCAGATGCCTTACTGAATGGGAGAGGTTAGGAGTCAGCCAGGGTCTGCATGGGGGGAGCTCCCTAACAATTCCTCCCCACCCCTCCCAAAAAAACTGTTCCATACCTTTCCCAACCCTGCAAGTTCACACCCAGGCTCCTTCCCAGCAATTTACCTCCCTCTCCCTCAGCTCCTCCATTACCCCTGACTCCACCAAGCCTTTGCACTGCAGCTGAGGGGTGCAAGAAATATGGCTCTGTAGTGAGTTGAAATGAATTGTTACTCAGAGTTCTGTATTAATATGCATAGTAAGGAATCTATTTGTCAAAAAACATTTCCTCAATCCTTTTTGTTGTCTGTATTGATACAGACATACTTGCTGCCAGGGATTTTGAAATAAATAATTTGAACTGGTGCAATTATATTGTATATTTGCAGAAATGTTAAAATACTGTGCACATCATTTTTATTTTTTTGTTGCAGAATCCCCCCCCCCTAAAATATATAGATAAGGTCCCTTCAGTGCTATAATCTCAATAACCTTTCTTATGATGACATGAGTGTTGGCTAGGAATAAGAGCAGAGAGTCAGTTCACTTGGGTATTATTCACATTCTTTTACTAACTTGCTAAGTGGTGTTGAGCAAGTAACTTAATTCCCTGTGACACAAATCATCTGTAAATGGGGATCATGCTTACCATTCTCACAAGGGTGCTGAGAGTCTTAATTCATTAGTATTAGGTAAGTGCTTTGAGATTTTTGGATGAAGATGCTAAAGAAGGGTAAGGTATTATTAGAAAAGATTACTGAAGGTCCTATAGTGTACTTTTACTATATACAACCCATGTACTCCACTGTGTGTAAACGGACAATGCTCTTTTTATAGAGCATTATATCAGCCTGATCTGTAATAATAGCATTCCCCAGGAAGTCAGGCAGAATTTGGTGTGGACACATGGAAAGCAGATTTAATTTCATGAAATTGCTCTACCTCATCCTGTTGCAGTTTCTCCAGTAGAACTCTCACAACACTAACCAGCTTGGTCTTTGCTATAGAGGCAATCCTGAGGGCAATTCTGTTCTTATCTTGGTCAGCTATATGCGCCAGGAGCGAAATAACCTCATTATAAACACCTGAAATTCAATAAAAGGATTCGGCTGGTTACCATTAATAGTAGAATTAGTGCTGGCCTCTTTAATTCACTATCCAGTAAAGATTCTGCAGGTGCCCAAACACTGTGAGGAGAAGAAGACCTGGGAATCATGTAAATCCTCTTCCTTCCTCCTGATGATCAGGTTTGTGTGCTGAAGGACCCAGTGTGTTTGAGGGGAATCATAATGAAGAAAATTTGCTCCTTTCAAGTAGATCCCCATGTAAAATAATCTTCCTTTCCCTCTTTACTATCAATTGATGAGGTTTGATAGCATACAGAATAATTATTTATGGCCCAAATTTTCAAAACCGGGTGCCTAAACTTAAGCTCCTAAATCCATATTAAGGCACCTACACCCTGATTCAGCATCCTAATCACATGTTTAACTCTAAGCCAACAAAGAGACCTAAAGTTAAGCACATGCTTTAAGAGTTTTGCTTAGTCAGACCTCCCCCATAACATTCAATAGAAACTGAGATTCTCAGGAAAGTTTCCAGGTCCAAAGGCTGTAGGCCAAGTCCTCAACTGGTGTAAATCAACACAGCTACAAGGAAGACAACAGAGCAATACTGGTTTACAGCAGCTGAGGTTCTGGTCATAGAAATGGAGAACATTACAACTTATCTATCTGTATGCCTAGGCTTTCTGAATGTGTGTGTGAATATAGACTGGATCTAGAAAATACAGTGCTGACCCTTACCTCTCTCGGTTACCTCCAGTTCACTCACAAGATTATTCATGTTTTAGTCGTTTTTCACCACTTCCTACAGTCCTTTCTCTAAAGAGCTCCTGTACTGTCAGGCAGCTGGCCTCTCAGTCTGTCATGGCCAGGATTAGATTCAGATTATGCAAGCACTATTATGACATCAATGTGACTGCAGCATACCTCACAATCTGTTGCTGACCAGGTATGTACTGTAATTACATGGACAAGAGTCTCAAAGGTATTTAGGCTCCTAACTCACACTGAAATCAGTAGCTTTTAGGAACCTAAATACATTTCAATATCTGGGCCCATACATGTAAGCAGTTCAACAGGTGGCTACATTTGCTCCAGTGTAGAATTTCTCATTCTCTCAACATCATTTTGAATTTTGGTTTGGTCCCTCTCTCAGTTTACAACACTTTCCAGTATTGGTTTTACCTGAAAATCTGCTCCTGGTTGAATTTATATAAAATAAAAGCACCAAACAAAGAAAGAGAAGAAACTGCCTTGGAGAATGCACAGTGACCCTTGAGTGTGGTTGATTGGTATCCTTTGCTTTTTAATTTGGTTGATCAAAAAGCCTGATGAAACCTTATTGAACTGTATTACAAATATTGATTTTTATATTCTTTTACAATGAATTGAAATTTATACTTAATTTCCATGTCCTGCCAGACAAATCAACTACATTAATTTTTATTGTGTTTAATACAGTGTGGTGTCATATGTAGGGCCATATGTAGAGCCAACTCTTGATTTTGGAAGTTATGTTGCCTTTAAAGCATTCAGAGTGATGACACTCTTTGCAGTCTAAACTTCCTAGTGTTCAGTTTATATCCATTTCTTCTTGTGTTCACATTGTTACTAAGCTTAAAAAATTCCTCTCCCTCCCTAATATTTATCCCTCTGATATATTTATAAAGAGCAATCATATCCCCCCTCAGCCTCCTTTTGGTTAGGCTAAACAAGCCAAGCTCTTTGAGTCTCCTTCCATAAGTCAGGTTTTCCATTCCTCGGATCATCCTAGGAGTCCTTCTCTGTACCTGTTCCAGTTTGAATTCATCCTTCTTTAACATGGGAGACCAGAACTGGACACAATATTCCAGATAAGGCCTCACAGTGCCTTGTATAATGGTACTAACACCTCCTTATCTTGCTGGAAATACCTCGCCTGATGCATCCTAAAACTGCATTAGCATTTTTAATGGCCATATCACATTGGCGGCTCATAGTCATCCTATGATCAACCATGAGGTCCTTCTCCTCCTCTGTTACTCCCAACTGATGTGCCCCCAATTTATAACTAAAATTCTTGTTGTTAGTCCCTAAATGCATAGCCTTGCACTTTTCACTATTAAATTTCATCCTATTACTATTACTCCAGTTTACAAGGTCATCCACTTCTTCCTGTATGATAGCCCGGTCCTTCTCTGTGTTAGCAATACCTCCCAGCTTTGTGTCATCCGCAAACTTTATTAGCACATTCCCACTTTTTGTGCCAAGGTCAGTAATAAAGAGATTAAATAAGACTGGTCCCAAAACTGATCCCTGAGGAACTCCACTAGTAACCTCCTTCCAGCCTGACAGTTCACCCTTCAGTACAGCCCGTTGTAGTCTCCCCTTTAACCAGTTCCTTATCCATCTTTCATTTTCATATTGAGCCCCATCTTTTCCAATTTAATTAATAATTCCCCATGTGGAACCGTATCAAATGCCTTACTGAAATCAAAGTAAATTAGATCCACTTCTGAGATACCAGACAGACACTCCGAAATTTTTTCCACATATGCACTGCTTCTTTGCACAGACAAGCAGCCATCTTCCTCAGACAAACATTTGGAGAAACTCTCCATAGGCAAATCCTTGCCCCTAGTAGACACAGGTTCAGGATTATGTCTTTCCTTTGACAGGTTTATGTCATCAACTTGACTGAACAACGTTTTAATATCATCCCCAATCAAAAGATCCTTAGGCAATAACTTCCTTACATCAGCTATAACTTCATGTTTAACACCATTCCATTCAAGAATGATTCTGGCTAAAGACACACATACAGTAAACACATAGAGGATCACAATATTCACACTCTTATTTTGTAAGTAATCTTCCTCTTTGACCTGCTTTAACAAGAGTGATGTTAGAAGCTGTAATTTACCCTAAATAGCTTTTACCATTGACTTTTACACTCTCTGCACAAGTTATGGGTTTACCTTCACCTGAGCTCACAGTAAAAGTATTTACATAAAAGGCGGAAATGTTGGGGTAAATTTGGATACACACAGAGAACTGCTTAGAGTCAAACAAAATACCAACATTGTTACAAACTGGATAGATTTTATCCCCATCTTTGCTGTTGAGAGGAGCTGGCTGTCCAGGATGATACAGTTCCTGTTGTTCCTTTATTCTCATGAGTTGGAGCTTCAGTCTGTCCACTTTTGCCTTAGCTTCTAGTTCCTGCAATCGAATATCTGCCATTCTTTGTTCATGTTCAAAACACAGGTGTTGTATTTCAGAAGCTTCTCCTTCCATATCAGCTTTTTTTTTTTTTTTTTTTTTTTTTTTTTTGTTGCTTTTGTTCAAGTTCTAGCTCCTGGTTTCTCACTGCAAGTAGTTTTGCCAGGTGGAGCAAGCAGCCTTCTGCCAGGTGGACCCAGCAGCAACAAGGGCCAGGTTCAGTATCTAGGAGTTCCTTTTCAACAATACAGCACAAAACCGGCTCGAGCCCCCACCCAGTGACCTGGGGCAATTACACACCACCCCCTGGGTGCCTCTAAGAGGCAATACTTCCCCTCTCACAAACACAGAGTCTGAGGGTAACAAAAAGCTTTTAATAAAAGAAGGGAATTAACTCAGCATTAATTTGGGAAAACACCACAACTAGGGTTCATAAACACAAGCCATGAGCAAAAGACCCACCCTCAAGTAAGTTGGGCAGTGGCCTTTTCCCCTCAGGGTCTTAAGTCCAGCAATCCAAAAGTCCCTTTAATGTGCCCATCCCTTCTCCATACCCCATTCATAGTTGCTGTCCTTGGCCAGTGTAGCCCCAGAGTTCAGAGGTTCATCTGCAGAGTTAACCTCCCACCCTGTGTGGAAGGCAGGGGTGGGTAAGGAGGCACCTGAAATGCCACATCGCTCCAGCACTTGCTCATTGCCCCAATGATTGATTGCCATGTATCGGCAGGGCTCTGCCCTGACCCTCTCCACCACCAATTATCCTGGCCTCTTGCCACACCTCTCCGCCAGCTGCCCTGGTAGCTCCTTGCCATGCTTCTCCGCCAGCTGCCCACTCACCAAGAGGTCTTCAAGCCCCTCTCCCACAGCTCTCAGTGACTTCAGCTGTTCGTGTGAGAGCCTCATTGCTGGTACACACTAGGCAGTCTCTTACAATAGAGATGCTGTTCTAAAGTATGTCTAAAGCTTTGACCAAGGTATCAATGACTTCAGCTCTGTAGCATATAACAAAACCCACAATTGAGTCTAAATTAGCTTTTATTACACATGGGTCAAATGACATCTAGAACCCTTAAACACAATAAGCCCATTCACCCTACTCCCATTGGTCTTTGGAACCCATGTCCCCTGCCTAGTGAGTGTCATTCATTTGAGAGTGAGTCCCTCCATTGGGAGATTCCAGGTACAGTTCTGCTGCCCTTGGTTCACACAACAAGGGTAACAGTCCTCTATTACTCCTGCCCCAATAACAAGGAGACTGGGGATCCAACACCAGCTAGAAGTGATCATTTGGGCAAGCAATCCCATCACACCGAGCACCTAGGCAGGGTGGGTATGTCCATGCAAACAAGATCAGCTTCTGAAGTCTTCTTCCATAGCTCACCACTAGATGTCAGGGGAGAGCTCATTCAGACTCTGCTTACATCTGTAAATACATCAAAACACAAACATTATCTCCCCACATGTCTTTGGAGGGTTATTTATTTTGCAGGATGTTTAACCCTTTCTTGGCGTGTATCACAATCCCCACGGCACTTTACCCAGCATGCCTTGTCAGCCTCTAACTCCCATGAATCTCTCTAGACTAGAACTCCCAGAATCCCTCTACTCTGGGCAGCAAGCAGGAATGGGGTGGAGCTGGACCTGAAGCATCTCTTAAAGGGCCACCCACCAACCATGAGCTGCTCCCATTTGCAGTAGATTTGCTGGTGATTTGTAGCTGGGAGCTGCGAATCAGTCCTTATGCTGAATCCCATGGCATCTATCTTAGGGTTACCACCTGTCTGGTTATTACCTGGACAATCTGGTTTTTGGCTTCTCTGTCAGGGGGCTATTAAGGGTTGTCAGGTGACTGGTTTTTGGGACCTGGCAACCCCAAATGGCACCCAAACCAAATGCCTGGTTACCACAGGGCGGGGGGAGGCACCAGGTCATTAACTGTGACCAGGCCCTGCTCAGCCAGCACCAGCTCCTGCTCAGCTGGGCAGCCTCCTATCTGCAGATGGGCTCCTTGAGAGGATCCAGTGTGCGATGTGGGGCGGGGGAATGGAGGGAGAGGAGCAAGTGACAGGGATGGGGCCTTGGGGAAGAGGCAGGGCAGGGGGCGGTGCCATAGGGGTTCAGTTATCAGCAATTAGAAAGGTGGCAACCCTAACAGCATCCCTCAGGCTGGAGTGCAACGTCACAACAACACAAAGCTAAACAGTAGAGGGCAAGGAAGATATAAGAATCCCTAGTGCTTCTATAGTGCTGTTCATCCATGGATCTCAAAACACTTTGCAAGGAGGGCAGTATCATCATCCCCATTTGACAGATGGGGAAACTGAGGCACTGGGAAGTGGAAATGACTTGCCCCAGGTCCCCCAGCAGGTTAGTAACAGAGCTGGGGATCAAACTCAGATGTCCCAAGCCTCAAGCCAGTACTTGGTCCACTGGCCGACCCTGCCTCCTTCACACATTGCTCAGTTCTGTAGGTTTGGTGCCCACTCCCCTCTGGGGGGTTCTGCTGAGCAGTGGTTGCCCTGAAGCATTTCAGATGAACTCTTAGGGGTGAGCTTCGATGGTTTAATTAGCACTGAAACAATTAAAAACCCTTCAGAGTGATCCATTTTTAAAGAAACACGAACAGAAAACCGTTTTGTTACCAATTCTCAGGTAGCTGGTTTGTCTGCCCAGGCTGTCAAAGCCCTATTTGGGGTCTTTAAGTAGGACGTAAGCAGCCTGGTACTGTCCCCCTGCAGTCCCCTAAAGGGACCAATCCCTTTAGGGGACTGCACTGGGCCACGCTGTCACACTGGGCCACGCTGGTGGTGTGCAGGGGATGGAAATTGCCCCTGCCCTGGGTAGGGGGAATCACAGATTGGTGTGGAGCTGGCGTCAGAGCCCTGCACCCGCCTGGCTCCCAGCCCCTGGTGTAAGGGATGGATCAGGGGCTTGGCTGGAGCGTGCTGCACCATGGTTATTCCCTGCTGTCCAGAGTTGGCACAGAGAAGTTAGAGCAGCCCAAAGGCTGCTCTGACTGTTGCCAGGAGCCCAGGTTCCAGGCATCCCAGAGGAGACTTCAAGCAGGGCCCATGGCGCCTGTAAGCAGCCCAAAATTGGGGGCTGTGCAGGAAGCCCTGAGATGACAATGCTGCACTTTGGCTGCTAACCTGCTTTCCTCCACCAATCCAGACGCTGTCCATCTTTCGGTGTCTGGGGAGCTGGCCGCTGTGAAGGAGTCTCACAGTAAAATGCAAGAGGAGATCACGGCGTTACAGAAAAGAGTAGGTGAGGAGTACAGTGCCAGCTGCTGTGCCCATGCGAGGGCTGCAATTAGAGGGAGGTGGCAGCAGACACGGGCCCACAGCGCCAGATGCTCAAGGAAGCTCAGCACACGGAAACTTCCATTGCGGGATTCTCTGTTGTTCTCAGTGGGAGCTACAGGGCAGGGGATTCTTTAAGCCAACCTCAGGCCCACCAAGGCTGTTGGCTACAACCATCCCCTGTGGATCGCTCTCCATATGTCTACATGAGACCTGGGAGGGTTTGTAAGAACAGGCTGGACAAACACCCATCAGGGCAGGGTTCAGTTTCTTTGGTCCTGGCACTGGAGGAGGGGCTAGGTGACCTCTCGGGGTCTCTTCCAGCCCCATATTTCTAGGACTCCCTGTGGAGTTTTTGCCATTTCTGTTGGGAGGGGAATTGCTGGGATATTTTCAAGCGATCAGCCGGACAAACCTAGCGTGGCTCCACCCTCAGCCCCTGTATCTTCCCCCACCACTAGGTCATGTTTCCTCCAGGCAACAATCCCCCTTAATCCCTCACAGGGGCTCAGGCCCCACACACCCCCTTCAGACCTCTCATTGCTCAGGGGTGAGAGCTGGACTGAGACCACCCCCACTCATCAGCCAGGAACAGCCTTCAGTTCCTGCTGGATTTGAGATGGTGACAAATCTATGGCATTTAAGCTCTTCCCCCAGCATTTCACACTCTTCAGTGTTATTATTCTGCTAGCACCCTCAGGGCTAGGGTTATTGTTCAGTTGGGGGAACTGAGGCATAGAGAAAGATGCAGGGACTTGGCCAGGGCCACACAGGGAGTCAGTAGCAGAGCTGGGACTTAAACCTGAGTCTTCTGAGTCCCAAGCCAGTGTCCTGCCCACCAGGCCATCCTTCCTGGCACTGGCAGAGTGCGTGGCCTGTCCCCCACCCATTCACCCCCTTAGTCTGTTCTTGTCTATTGCAGGCGTTCTTGGTGAAGAACTGCACAATGTCCTGGGTATACTGGCTGGGGCTGAGTGACCAGAAAGTGGAAAATCAATGGCTCTGGGTGGATGGCTCCCCTCTGAAACTCAGGTGTGTGGGGTGAAAGGCTCCATGCCCCCCTGACCCACCCCTTACTCCCCGCTGTGATCTCCATGGGGTTTTGCTCTTCTTCACAGCTTCTGGAGCACCAGGGAGCCCAATGACTCCAGCAACGAGGACTGTGGCACCATGGCGATTGACGGGCGCTGGAACGACATAAACATACCTGTGGACATACACCTTTCTCAAATTCATCTTTCATGGTATTTCTACATTTATTAATCCTTTAGACTCCAGGTTCAACACCCTTTTGTCACTTTTTGTTCTTGCAAAGCAGTCTGGCCCTCTTCTATTGGGTCACACCCTTTTCTTAATCCCCAAATGGGTACTCCAGCCAATCAGAGTCCTCTTGCTGTCTTCCAGCCCAGAAGTCAGGCAAAACAAAGAACAAAAAAAGTAGGGAAGCTTCATATGAGACTCCTTCTCCAATCCACAATAGTGCCCAGATAGCAAGGTAGTTAGGCCAGGTCTACACTGTAAACTTACCCCTGCATGCCATTGATAGAACTATGTGTGAAAAATCCACACCTGTGAACGACGCAGTTACACCTACCTAACCCCTATTGTAGACAGCGCTATGTGGCCAGGAGAGCTTTTCCCCTCAACATAGCTACCATCTCTCATGGAGGTGGATAAACTATGCCAATCAGGACCGGCTTCAGGAAGTGCGGGGCCCAATTCGAACATTTTCGGTGGGGCCCCGGCAGGGATGACTAAAAAAACAACACGTAAAAAAAAGCCTTTCATTTCTTAGCAACTGGTTCCCTATAAAAAGTTCTGATTTAAGGGATGTGCCACACTAGATATATTTTGTACCAATAGGGTTACCATACGTTCATATTTTCCTCCCAGATGGCGATTTAAGAACCAAAAAGCCTGACATGTCCGGGAAAATACGAATGTTTGTTAACCCTACCTAAAGTTCTTTTTTAAAAAGATGGACCTGAACTAGAAATGAGCTCTGTTTCACATATGTGGGATCCTGCCACTCCCTGGGGGTGTGCTAGGGTGACCAGGTGTCCTGATTTTATAGGGACAGTCCAGATTTGTGGGTCTTTTTCTTATATAGGATCCTATTACACCCCACCCCCGTCCCAATTTTTCACACTTGCTGTCTGGTCACCCTAGGGTGTGCCCATGTGTGGGTCCCAGCTGCTCCCTGCCCCCCTCATTGAAGTAGGTGTGCAGGGTTACTGCCCTGGGAACTGCAGGGCACCAGTGGACATGGCGCTGGCTGGAGGCAGGGCAGGGACTGACTGGAGGTAGGGTCTGGCTGCAGGCAGGGCAAGGGGTGCGGGGCTGGCTGGAGACAGGGGGTTGTGGGACGGGCTGGCTGGCTTCAGGTAGGGCCACAGGGGGATGCGGCATGGGTTGGCAGGGCTGGAGACAGAGGAGTGTGGGACTGGCTGGCTTCAGGCAGCGGGGTGCGTCAAGGGTTGACTGGAGACAGGGCAGGGGGTGCGGTGCTGGTGCGGAAAGTGCAGGGGATGTGGCAGGGGCTGGCTGGAGACAGGGCAGAGTGTGCGGGGTTAGCTAGAGACAGGGCCTGGCTGCGGGCAGGGCAGGGGATGCGGAGCTGGCTGCAGGCAGGGGCTGGTGCGGGCAGGGCATGGGGTGCGGTCCTGGCTGGAGACGAGCTGGCTGTGGGCACGGGGTGCAGGGCTGGCTGCAGACAGTGGCTGGTGCAGGCAGGGCAGGGGGTGCAGGGGTGGTGCGGGCAGAGGTTGCAGCAGGGCTGGCTGTGGGCAGGGAGTGCGGGTACAGGGGGTACAGCCCACCCTGTATGGTGAGTGCCCCTTCCTCCTCCCTCCCCCACCGGGGTAGCAGCAGCAGCTAAACTTCTAAACATAAGCAAGAGCTCCCAGGCTGTTTAGCTTCAGTCAGCCCTAAAGGATAAACAGAATCTTCTATAATATGCAGGCTCTTGACCTTCAGAACCTAAGACTGTAACTCGTGTATGTTTACCTGCTCTAAGCCTGAAAATAACTCTCATTTCTTTTCTTTTTCTTAACTAATAAATCTTTAGTACATTTATGATAGGATTGGCTACAAGCATTCTGTGATAAAGAATTGGAAATGCAGTTGACCTGGGGTAAGTGACTGGTCTTTTGGGACTGGGAGTAACCTGAATATTGTTGTGATCTTTTTAGTGTGAGGACCCATCTTTCACAAAGGCAAGTTTGACTGGATGACAAGATAGAGCTGAGTCCCCTAGGGGACTGTCATGTTAAGGCTGTTGTAGCGGCTGAGGAGTTCACATGGGATACTTGGTTGGTGAAATCTCAGTCTAGAACACAAAACCAGCCTGGGTTTGTGCCCTGCTTCTTCTCAGCCTGCCCAAGATCGGAAGAGAGACAAGGTGGGTGAGGTATGATCTTTTATTGGACCAACTTCTCTTGGTAAGAGAAAGTTATTACCCCGCCTGTGAGCCACTCCAGACAGCTTGACAAATCTAATCATAGAAATGTAGGGCCAGAAGGGACCTCAAGAGGTCATCTAGTCCTTCCCCCATGCAGAGGCAGGATTAAATACACCTAAATCATCCCTGAGAGGTGATTGTCTAACCTGTTTTTAAAACCCTCCAATGACCATTTCCCTAGGTAACCTGTTTCAGTGCTTAACTAGCCTTATGGTCAGAGTTTTTCTAACCTCAGTTTCCCCTATTGCAAACTAAGCTCATTACATCTTGTCTTGCCCTTGGGGACATGGAGAACCATTGATCACCATCCTCTTTAACAACCTTTTACATATTTGAAGACGTATCATGTGCCACCTCAGTGTTCTCTTTGCCTTTGTTTCATACCTTTCCTCCCAGGATCTGAAAATTCTTCACACTCTAGTGAATGGCGTACCATTCTCCCTGAGTGGTACAGGAGACTTAATGTCCCATTTGACAGAAGGGTAGACATACAGAGAGGCCAGGTGTGTTTTTAACACAAAGACCTCATGAGGCAGTAGTCATGCTGAGATGCCTGGCACTGTGCTGCAATCACTGGACAAACACTCCCACCATGTGGCAGAAAGAAATGTCCTGATGATGATTTAAATTTGAGCAGAGTCCTAGTTCCATATTTAAACATGATTCTTCTTGAAAGTCTTAGCACTTGTTTATCATTTGCATTTTAAATTACTGGAGCAGCAGGTGTCATGGAGTGAGACTGCATATTTTGAAACCCAGTGATACAAAAAGAGGAAGATTACCATGCATAGAGCAGTGGGCCCATGTAATTTTATTTTGACACAAAACTGTCAGGTTTCTTTTCTCCAGCTTTAGGTTTTATTGAATTGCAATATGTATCAGAGTCTAAATGCAGAACAGCAGAGAGCAAATCTCTTTATGTCAAGGCCAGTTCTTTGTTCACAGTATTTGTCTAGCTCTTGAGGTGTGATGCCTTTGGAAGGTCAAATCAAGGTCAGAAACCAGCCAGGATAACCAATTTCACTTGTGTTAGGCTGGCAATTGCAAAACAAATGCATGATTAGCTGTGTTAAACTGGCAATTTTTTTTAAAGCTCCACCAATATTTGTTTCATTGTTTCCTTGTCCTCCACTGTCAGCATCCATCTGTTCTCTTGTCCTTAGACTGGAAGCGTTTTAGGGCAGGGACTGTCTTTCTGTTCTGGCTTTGTACAGGGGCTGGCACAGTGGGGTCCTGCTGTGACGAAGTGGGACTGTTCTTAATGTTTCCTCTGAATACCGTGGGGGTGCCTCAGTTTCCCCTATGCATTTCTTAAGTCTCCAGCATGCATAAATGGCTGACACTCTGTCTCCCACCAACAAATGGCCTGGGCCCTTCCCCGCTGCAAGGGGATCCACAGGGTTCTTCCCTTTGGAGCTGCTGTATGGGAGGAGAGTGAGGGGACCCCTGGACCTGGAAGGGGAGGATTGGGAGGAGAAGGGGGAAGACCCCCTAGTGGATCTCTTCCCTGAGGTGGGAGCCAATCTTCCCATCAGGCGTTCCCCATTCAAAGTCACTGGGAAAACAGCCCAGAACCTGGAGCGAGAGGTCTAGAACCTGCTGGCTTTAGATGTGATCCAGGCATTCAACACCCCATGGGCCTCACCTGTGGGGCTGGCCCCCAAGGAAGATGGAATGATCTGGTTCTGTGGGGACTATCAGAAACTTAAAGCCATCACCGTGTCCGATGCCTACCCCATGCCTAGGCCTGGGGAGATTCTAGACAAGGTGAGGGAGATGGAGAACTTGGCCCTGGCGTACGATGACGTGTGTCTTTACCCAGACCTAGGAGAAACATGTGTCCCAGGTGAAGAGGGGGGCTGGGCTGCCTCAAGGAGGCAGGACTGATGGTAAAAGCCAAAAAGTGCAAGGTGGAGATGATCAAAGACTGGCCCATTCCAGGATGGCGGGGTGCTACCGGAGGTTTGTACCTCACGTTAGGCCCCTAGCTGCCCCCATCCCTGAGCTATGTAAGACGGGTAAGCCAGACGAGGTGGTCTGGACCGAGCAGTGCCAGAGGGCTCTCTGTATACTTAAGGAGACTCTAATCCAGGGCCCGGTAAATCTGGTAAACCCAGACTTTGCCAAGCCCTTTGCAGTGTTCACTGATGCCTCAGACGCAGGGCTGGGCATGGTGCTCATGCAAGCCAATGCTGACGGGGGGGAGACACCCCATTAGGTACCTCAGCAAAAAACTGCTGCCCCAGGAGCAGAACTCTGCGGCCTCAGAGAAGAATTGCCTGGCCATGGTGCCGGCCCTTAGAAAGCTGCAGCTGTATCTATTTGGGGGGCGCTTTACTGTGTATACTGACTACTCTCCTCCAACATGGCGGCATCAAATGCAAGGGGCTGAAACCGAGCTGCTGGGGACAGAGACACCTGTTCAGAGGGTGGCCAAGGTCAAGATGGGGGCTCTTAACCAAAAGAGCCCAAATTGCAGCCCTCCAAACTGGAGCACTGGGAAAAGACTCAATCTCAGTTTAAACCCCAGGGATATTGGGGTGGGAAAAGGGTATGAGCTGCATAAACCTTCCCACATGCAGCTTGCAGGCGCCATCAAGCACAACAGACCCACGGGAGGGTGTGAAACTGGAAGGGCCTGGTGTAACTCCCACCAAGGAATGGGAGAGATAATGGGGTATCCATGGGAATGTGGGTGGGTTCGAACTTCCCCAGGTCACTGGCTAAAGTGACCTCGCTCAGTTCAATCTCGAAGGGGGGAGAGATGTGATAAAGTGGGACTGTTCTTAATGTTTCCTCTGAAAAGCGTGTGGGTACCTCAGTTTCCCCTATGCATTTCTTAAGTCTCCAGCATGCATAAATGTCTGACACTCTGTCTCCTGGCAACAAATGGCCCAGGCCCTTCCCCCCTGCAAGGGGATGCTAAAGGTGTGGGAGAACAAAGAGGTCAGGTGACCTCCTGGCCCGGGAAAGGAACTCAGCAGAGAAGGAGGGGCTGAAGGGGGTTTCAGTTTGGAGCTGGCTGGGGACGGGAAGTGAGGGCAGACGGGGTTGTCTAGCTTGCTGGGCCCCAGAATGGACCCAGCCGAGGGGGCTCGTTCTCTGTACCTACAAGCTCTGTTTTAGACCGTGTTCCTGTCATCTAATAAACCGCTGTTTTACTGGCTGGCTAAGAGTCACGTCTGACCCTCTGGCTTCCCCAGGACCTCGCCTGGGCAGATTCGCTGTGGGAAGTGCATGGAGGGGCAGAGGATGCTGAATGCTCCAAGGTCAGGCCCAGGAAGGTGAAGCCGTGTGAACTTCTTGCCCTGAAGACAGTCTGCTCCATGGGAGAGGAGGCTCCCCAAAATCCTGCCTGGCTTTGTGGGGAGCAGTTCCAGAGCATCGCCCGGGGACTCCGTGACAGCTGCTTCATGCCTAACACTCCTGGGCACTACTGCAATACACCTACATACTAATATGATTGATTGTATTGCTGTAGTGCTTAGGAGCTCTAGTCTTGGATCAGGAACCCATAGTGCTAGGCACTGTACAAACACAGAACAAAATGATGGCCCGTGCCCCAGAGAGCTTCCAGTCTGGGAAGTTGGCAGTTCTAGGTCCTAAGCATTTTGGCAGCTGTTAATGGCCAATGTGTGGACTAATTCACCTGGCCCTTGTGTACATGAGGTACCTTATGGATAGGGTTCACCTGACAGCTGTCTCGTATAAGCAAATACAAGTAGTAGGAAGGCTTATTATTTGTACTGTGGTAGCAAGGAGGAGTCTCAGACATAGATTTTAAGGTCCAAGGGACCATTGTGACCATTTGGTCTGACCTCCTAGCACAGGTCAGAGAGAACCTCGCCCAGTGATTCCTGCATCACATCCATCACTTTTAGAAAGATACTTTTTTAGTCTTGATTTAAAGGCTTCAGGGGATGAAGAATCCACTATGACCCTAGGTGAGTTGTTCCAGTAGTTAATTACTCTCACTGTGAAGAAATTGCACCTTATTTCTAGTCTGAATCTCTCTAATTTCAGCTTCCAACCATTGGTTCTCATTCTGCCTTTGTCAGCTCCATTGAAGAACATTCTGCAATTGGAAATCTCCTCCCTGTGTAGGTACTTGAGTTCAAGTCACCTTTTAACCTTCCCTTCAATGGTGACCACTTCCTCTCAGCCAGGAGCCCATTGGTTCTCAACCAGGGAGACGCGAACCCCTAGGGGCACACAGAGGTCTTCCAGTTAATATCTACATTAACTCATCTAGATATTTGCCCAGTTTTACAACAGGCTACATCAAAAGCACTAGCAAAGTTAGTACAGACTAAAATTTCCTACAGGCAATGACGTGTTTATACTGCTCTATAGACTGTACACTGAAATGTAAGTACAATAGTTATATTCCAATTGATTTATGCTGTCCTTATGCATAGAATGTCCTTCAAGAACTCATCTATAAAGCCACTCTACTTTCCTTCAAATCTTTCCTCCAGCCCCCCCCCCCCCCACACGACAAGGAATTAGCCCTGGCCAAGTAGGGGCCCCAAGGGGAAGAGCTGAGACACACTTGACTCTCTATTTTATCCCTCTCACTCCACCCTTGGGCTTTTTCATGTAAACTCTTTGGGGCAGGGACCCTCGTCTCTATACGTGCAGGCAGTGCTCAGCACAGCAAGGGGGCTAACAGAGGGCAAATCACACACCACGCAGCAACACTGAACCACTTTTCCAGGGTTTTTGTCCTTTGTACTTTGCTGACAGTCCAATGGGTCTGTGGCCACTTCATCCATTGTTCCATGCTAAGAGGGAATCCTGCCCCAACTACCTGCGCTTCGTGTTGGGAGCCATCCAGCTGCCTGTACTGTATATGCAATTTGGTGCTCTCCACCCAAAGCCCCAGTGGGCATATAAGAAAGGGGGCTGAACGCGGCAGACCCACTAGCCAAAAGCCAGCTTTGGGGTGAAAAACTATGGCCAAAGCTTTCAAAGCATCTAACATCCAGTATCTAAAGCCAGCTCTAGGCACCTTGAGAAGCAGCTTGATTATTTGGAGACACTGGACTCCTGCTGATTTCAGCAACTCTGAAAAATCAGCCCACTTATTTAGGTGCCTAAATAGGGATGTAGGTACCAAACTTGAAAGCACCCAAATGGGAACAGACCTATCCCTTGGTCAAATTCTAATGAAGGGCCAATGACCTTCAAAATGCTGGACCTCCCTGGCTTCAGTTGGGGCTGATGCAGATGCTGGGCAACCCGTTTGCAATTTTGGTGCTGTGATTACAGCTGTGGAAGATTCCCAAGACATGATCCTAGTTGAGCCAATGCTTCATAAGGGCCAGGCCTTGGCTTTTTTAAATCTTATTAAAGATAACTAGGAAATAATTTAATTTAAAATTAATTAGGTCCATCAATGGCTATTAGGATGGGCAGGGATGGTGTCCCTAGCCGCTGTTTGCCAGAAGCTGGGAATGGGTGACAGGGAATTGATCACGTGGTGATTACCTGTTCTGTTTATTCCCTCTGGGGCACCTGGCATTGGCCACTGTCCGAAGACAGGATACTGGGCTAGGTGGACCTGTGGTCTGACCCAGTATGGCTGTTCTTATGTTAAAAATTAAGTGGGGAACTCAGTGAAAATGAGACACTGCATCTAGCTCAAAGGTGCTAAACTTGATCATGCCAGTACAAGTGTGATCAGAATTAGGTCCAATATTTTAACCTCTACTGAAAGTCAAAGCTAACGTCACTCATTTCTGGACTGTTGAACACTCATCAGGCTTGTTTGCCGAGTGCATAACGGAGCAGATTTGTCAGGCACCACCGCTTTGAGACAGCCATTACTGAATGTAACGAAGCCTGACATTGGTGTGTTTGTTTAGGAGGCCCTATATCTCTTTCTATAGAAAATCTTATCTGTTTGCGATCTAAACAGATAACATTTATGGGTCAGCGAAGATCAGTATGAACAATTTCACTGCGATTATCGCAGCTTACAGACTGAAGATGGAACGTCGTATTTAGATGCATCTGATGGAGACATGGGGAAGATGCTCCATGCACAGCCTGCATGGAAGGGGTTGTAATAAGCCAGCAGTCAGCCGTTTGGGAACTTTACATTTTCCATGGCAACTTTAAACAAAGCTACAGGAGACACGAGCAGAGCCAGCAGAAAGCAACTAATTTGCATCAAATGAACCATACGGCAGGAACTATTGTCTTCAAAGTGCTTTTGACTCTGAAAAGAGAGACTGTCTAAATTTCATCAAGGGGGCCCATGTCCATCATCTCTCTGAGACGCCATAGTAAATGCGCTCACCTTGCAAGGAAGCAGAGGTTTTCTTCTACTCACCCTGCAAACTAATGCCAGGATCAAAGAGTTAAGCTGGGCTTTTCTCCTCATGCATCATTGCCTGTAATAACTGTTCTGTGGGTCAATTTCAAGGACACATGCGCTTAGTTGGCACAGTAGTAACTGATTAAGATTATGAGCAATCAGAACGTGAAAATGGCCATACTGGGTCAGACCACTGGTCCATCTAGCCCAGTATCCTGTCTTCTGACAGGGGCCAATACCCGGTGCTTCAGAGGAACTGAACAGGACAGGTAATCATCAAGTGATCCATCCTGTTGCCGGCCCAAAAGGCCTGAGGCAGCAAACAGTGGTTCGTTGCCCGGTGTGCTTCGTTCCAAATAACACACCAAGGTGGAGAATGCAGAAAAAGTTTATTTGAGCCCAAATAAAGGTGCAAGGGAGATATTACAATCTCAAATCCTGCACACAGATGCAAGCTGTGTATCTTTTCTTATACATGACTTCAACTAGGCATCCTCATTACCCCCCACTAGTCTCCTCCCCCCTCCTATATAGTACACACATTGTATAGTTAACAATTAAATCATCCTTGACAGCAGACAATTCATTTTGTTAGTAACTTTTCAAGGCTGTTACCTTGGTTTACTTCTGAATTTATTACTTTGCCGCCCCTCCCCTCTTTCTAAACTAAACACAAGTAGTAAAAAGGGGCCCTATCTTCTGGTGTCAGTGTTATACTGATAAGAAGCTGTTACACATTCCATTCTTAATACTAACCTGGGAGTTCGACTAAAGTTTAATATGGAAGCACTCTGGACAAGCATAAAATAACTTTGGTCCATTCAGGCCTGGTACAGAAAAGCTTCATTAATACTGTGGTTTTCCACCCTCCTGAGTTATCTAGGGCTATGCCTAATGGCACCAACAATCCCCTGTCGCCCATTCCCAGCTTTTGGCAAACAGAGGCTAGGGACACTTCAGAGCATGATTTTGGATCCCTGCTCATCCTGACTAATAGCCATTTATGTATCTAGTTCTTTTTAAAACCCTGTTCTAGTCTTGGCCTTCACAACATCCCCTGGCAAGGAATTCCACAGGTTGACTGTGTTGTGTAAAGAAATAATTCCTTTTGTTGTTTTGAAGCTGCTGTCTCTTACTTTCTTTGGTGACCCCTAGTTCTTGTGTTATGCGAAGGTGTAGTGATTACCTGCTCCTGCCATGTGGGGCTTGAAACAGCCCAGGAGAGGGCTGCAGCTGGGGGCAAGAAGCCTGGGCTGATTGGAGGAAAGTAGGCTCAGCTGGGGCTATGCCCCAATCAGGCCCAGCTGGCCCCTATAAAAGGTTGTGAGCCAGCAGCCCAGGCAGTCTCTTGCTGCATGTAGAGAGAGAAGGGCCTTGGGCCTCTGTGAAAGGTGCTGAGAAGGGAACCTAGAGTGGAGCAGGGCTGGGGAGCTCCAGCCCAGGAAAGCCTCAGGCTCCTCAGGTATTGGGTTGCAGGGGGAAGCCCATGGGTAGGCAGAGGCAGCAGGTCTGAACCCCCTTTGCCTATGATGAGTGGCTTACACTGCAGTCTGCCCCAGTGAGTGGGGGGCCAGATAGGAACTGGCAGTAGCCAAACACTGAGGTGAAGTGGGGATAGTGGGTGGGGGTTCCCCTGTCAGGGGTAGACCCTGAGGCTGTGAGGGGTTACTGCCAGGGGGGCAGCACTCCAGGTAAAAGGGGCACGGGTCCTGGGAGGGACATGGGACCACAAGTAAGGCAGATCATTGGCCTATAGAGGGTGCTCTGGAGCTGGAATGAGCTAATTCCCAGAAGTCACCAGCAGGAGGTGCTGTGGCAGTGAGTCCAGAGGCTTACAGGAGGATTAAATAACACTTCCTTATTTACTTTCTTCAGGTCAGTCATGATTTTATAGATCTCTATCATATCCCCCTGAGTCATCTCTTTTCCAAGCTAAAAAGTCCCAGTCTTATTATTCTCTCCTTATATGGAAGTTGTTCCATACCCCTAGTCATTTTTGTTGCCTTTTTTGTACCTTTTCCATTTCCAATATATCTTTGTTGAGATAGGACAAATCTATCTGCACACAGTATTCAAGATATGGATGTACCATGGATTTATATAGAGGCAATATATTAATTCTGTTAATGTTGCATTTGATTAGACACTATACAGTGCCTAGCACAACAGATCCTTGTCCATGACTAGGGCTCCTGGGTACTATGCTGAGACAAATAAATTGTAACAATGATGATGTAGAATAGACCCAAGCTCTCCCTCCTGTACCTGGGCTGGCTCTGCAGAGTTAAGAGGATCAAAATGCAACAAATCCTCCCCTTCTCATGTTTGTCACAGCTCTGATTCCAATACACACACACAGAGCAGGCCAGCTAAGGAGAGGCCATTTTTAGACAGTCATGTTTCAGAGCAAAAGCATGTTATAGTACTGAAGTGACATCTTTTAGGGGCCCCAGCATGTGCTGCGCAGCTTATCTAAGCAGGGCAGCCCATAGCTCATGAGGATGTGCCCCTCCCTACTTGACCACACTCCCAGCATAGGGTTAGGAACACCTGGTCAAAAAGGACCCTGGCAGCTACAGTCAGCACCACCTACCAGGCTGTAAAAAGTCCAGTCGGCAGTGCTGCGGGTCTAAAGCAGGCAGTCGCTACATGTCCTGGCACTGTGCTATGCCCCAGAAGTGACCAGCAGGTCTGGCTCCTAGTTAGGGGGGCCATGGGGCTCTGTGGGCTGTCTTTCTCTCCCCGCCCCCCCCCAGTACCAGCTCCACATTCCCATTGGTCGGGAACCATGGCCAATAGGAGCTGGTAGGGCAGTGCCTGCATGTGAGAGCAGTGCACAGAGAGACCTGGCCACTAGCCTAAGAGCTGGACCTGCTGCTGGCAGCTTCCTGGGTGCAGCGCAGAGCCAGGGCAGGCAGGCAGCCTGCCTTAGCCCTGCTGTGCCACTGACTGGGAGCCAGCTGAGGTAAGCCTGTGCCCGTACCCCAGCCCTGAGCACTGCCCACAAACCGAGCCCCCTCCTGCACCCCAACCTTCTCATCCCTGGCCCCACCCCAGAGCCTGCACTGCTAGCTGGAGCCCTCATGCTCTGCACCCCAACCCTTTGCCTCAAGATGCAGCCCGCTCCTGCATGCTGAATCCCTTGGCCCCAGCCTGGAGCTCCCTCCTACATCCCAAACCCTGCATCCCCAGCCAGACCCCTCACTCCCTCCTGCACCCCAACTCCCTGTCCCAGCCTGGAGCCCCCACCCACACCCTAAACTCATCATTTCTGGCCCCACCCTGGAGCCTGCACCCCCAGTTAGAGCCCTCACCCCCTCCCACACCCCAATCCCCTGCCACAGCTCAGTGAAAGTGAGTGAGAGTAGGGAAGAGTGAGACACCAAGGGAGGGGGAATGTAGTGATTGGGGGGCAGGGTCTCAGGGAAAGGGCAGGGCTAAGGTGTTTGGTTTTGTGTGATTAGGAAATTGGCAACCCTAAGCATATACAGCTCCCCGGCCCTCAAACTGCACTCCCAGCATGCACTGCTCCCCCCTCAGCTGCTGTCCCAGCACACACTGCTCCACCTTGAGCCATGTCCCCAGCATGCCCTGCCCCCATTCAGGGTGCAGTCCCATCATGCCCTGCTTGCCCATGCAGGCTGCATTGCCTCCCCAGGGGCCACTGCTGTCCCAGCATGCACCATGCCCCTCAGCCACACTCCCACCATGCACCCCGCCCTCCCCACATGCCCTGCGCCATTCCAACCCCAACCCCAGGGGGCGCTGCCGCCAGCGCAGAGTGACCAGGCAACTCCCTCACAGCCTGCCCCTCCCTGCGGTGCCCGGCTAGCCCCGCCCCTTCAGCTGGGCGGGGTGACTTCAGCAGCCTCGTTATGGTGCCCAAAACGGGGGTGGGGAGTTAGAGCCTCGCTGTGGTCTCACAGCGGCGGGGGGAGGAGTTTCGCACTGGCTGCTTCGGAGACGCCTTCGCAGTAAGGCCACGCGCTGCTTCGGCGCAAAGCCTGGTGGGTAACGGCTCAGGGAGGGGCCACGCGTGAGCGGGGGGAGCTTCCTCCCCCTTTCCTCAGGTGCCCCTGGCTGGGTCGTTGGGGGAGGGGCGGGGGCTCTTCCCGCCTCTCTCTCTCGCTAGGTGCGGTCGTTGGGGGGAGGGGCGATGCGGGGGGGGCTCTTCTCGCCTCTCGGTGCCGGTGGTTCGGGGGCGCCCGCTTGCCGCGTAGGGGCTCTGCTGCGGGCCCCGGGGCTGACACCGGCTGCCGGGCCCCGCCTGGCCCCGGCTGTGCGGGGCGCTGCGAGCCTGCGCGGGGCCGGGGGGATCGTGTTGCCCGGCGCCCCGGCTCGCGGTGTGGCGGGAGCGGCCCGCACCACTGGGGATGCCGGAGAGCCCGGGTCCTTGGCTGCCCGCGCCTCAGCCTCGCTCTGCGCCGCCCCCAGGCTGTGGTCCGTGCCCCCCGCAGTGTCCTGTGGCTGATGGCTGCCCCCCCCCCAGTGCCCCGGGGGCAGGTGGGGTAGGACACACCAGTGCCCTTGCGGGGGTGCCCTAGGCCAGACCAACCAGTTTGTCAAAGGCACCTCGGACATTGTGGTGCCGGTCAGATCTGCAGCTCACACTTTAGCGAGGGATACGCAGCTGACACAGGCGGCCCATGTGTGCCAGTTTTATTAGGCATCTCCTTTTTGGCTTTTTTTTTTTAAAAGCAGCAACCATATTTTCTGGCAGGCAACCAAATCTGAGATTCAGATTGTCTCTAGAGTGTGTGCAGTCCTTTATAAATCTAAATAAGACAGAATTTAATCTTGTGAGGAAGGATTTTTTTAGATGAGTGATGCATTCAGATTGTATGAATTGCGGTGAAGACAGGAGAGAATCTAACTCTCTGCCTTTTTTTTCTTCTTCATACAGATCCTACTTTCTTCTTCAAAGTAGGTGTAAAAGTGTTGACCTGTCAGGCAGGTGGAGTGGTTCAGGATGGAGCACTAAATTGTGTATAAGAGATAACTGAGCTCTCAAAATACATGGCTTAACTTTTCTTGGGAACTGGTTCTTTTAAACCTTTTAAATTTATTGGGCAAGAAGGGTGTTTCAGATAAATCTTTGGATTTTAGCATCTTGGAGGAAACCTTTCTGTGTGTGGCAGAAGAATATGAGGTTCCAGGTGCCCTGCGTTATACGTGGGCCACCTTATAAGCTTGTGTCCTAAGCATACATAGCATAGATATAAAGTCTACTGGCTGCTGTCATGCAGTTGATCATTGACCCTTAGTAGCTGTGATGAATAAATTGAAATAACTTTCAAGTTATTTCCAGTGCTTGTAAGTTGAAGCTAGAAAAATTTAGAGTGGAAATAAGGCTTATTTTTAACAATGAGGGTAATTAACCATTGGAAAAATTACCAGCTGTTGTGGTAGACTCTCCATCAAACTTTTGAAATCAAGATTGGATGCCTTTCTAAAGGATCTGCACTAGGTCAAATGGGAATTAAGTCAGGGCAGTCCTATGCCTTGTGTTATGCAGGTCAGCCTAAATCAGTAGTTTTCAACTTTTTTTCATTTGTGGACTCTTAAAAAATTTCGAATGGAGGTGCAGGACCCCTTTGGAAATCCTAGATATAGTCTGTGGACCCCCATGGGTCTGTGGATCACTGGTTGAAACCTCTTAGATGATCATAATTGTCTCTTCTGGCCTTAGCAATCTGTGAATCTCTTCATTTTTGGTCTATAGGGTAAATATTTTAAGGAGGAGAGTGACACTCAGAGACTGGCTCAAAGGGTCCTCCAGCGAAACTTAAGTCAGCGTTCTTTCAGCATCATTAAAATGGATTTAGAAGACAACTATGGTAAGTATTTCTTTGCTGGCTTGTAACATTCATGCAGGGGTCTGGACTAGATGACCTCTGGAGGTCCCTTCCAGTCCTACAATTCTGATTCTATTCATGGTTCCTGCAAAGATACAGTGAGAGACAGCTTAGATCTTTGAAAGTATTAAAGTATCTTAAACTTGATTAAAAGGAGGGAGTGGCTTCTAGGAAGTAACTTTCCCTCTAGGCATTAAGTTTGGTGGATATATGCATCTGTGTATTAGAGCAGTGGTTCACTGCACCTGATTTTGGGTCCCAGAATGAAAGAATTTGTGGTCTTCTTGCAGTTCAAAACCACACAAACTTTAGAGGCAATAAAGGATGATGTGGGTCAATATCACAGCAAGAAACCATACCTAGGTTTTGCAAGGTGGGTGTGAGACTGCTTGGGTGATATGTAGTTCCTGGGTGGGTGACTGGGTGTACTGAGACAAACTCTTCTAGGCAGCATATTGGGTGCAGACACGCAACACCATGCCCCAACCTTTGTGAGCCGGGAAGGCTGGAGTGGGGGTGTAACTCAGCTGTGTGTGGTTCATTTTATTTATTTAGCATATGCAATCTGGCTAAGCCACAGCGTTCTTATCAGTAATGTTCAAGGCATGAAGGCCTCCAGGAAGTTGTCATTTTACAGTCCTCCAATGTGTGTTCCCACACTGACCTAGTGGACTATGTCCCCCAGCTGCAGCATGTCAGCGGTCTGGAGAAATGGACGATCCAACTAGCAGATTTGCTGTGTGGGGTACAAACTGGTTACAAAACTACAGTCATGTCTGGTGCAGACAGGGCCTAAATCAGTTTCCTGGGGATCATCCCAGTAAAGTGACTTCTTATTAAGGCCCTATCCATGCCACATTTCATAATTTACTTTATTACCAGTGGCTGGCTCCAAAACATGGTTAATATCCTGTTAGTTCTAGGGCTGTCAAACGATTAAACAGGTTAATCACACGATTAAACAGTAAGAGAATACTATTTATTTAAATATATGTGGATGTTTTCTACATTTTCAAATACATTGATTTCAATTACAACACAGAATACAAAGTGTACAGTGCTCACTTATATTTATTTTTTATTACAAGTGTTTGTACTGTAAAAAAATAGTATTTTTCAGTTCATGTAATATAAATAATATAGTGCAATCTCTTTATCATGAAAGTTGAACTTACAAATGTAGAATTATGGACCAAAAAAATGCATCCTAAAACAATCTAAAACTGTAGAGCCTACACGTACAGTCAGTCTTACTTCTTGTTCAGCCAATTGCTAAGATAAACAAGTTTGTTTACATTTGCAGGAGATAATGCTGCCCACTTCTTGTTTACGTCACCTGGAATGAGAACAGGCGTTCACATGGCACTGTTGTAGCCAGCGTCGCAAGATACTTAAGTGCCAGATGCGCTAAAGCAGGGATAGGCAACCTATGGTACGTGTGCCGAAGGTGGCACGTGAGCTGATTTTCAGTGGCATTCACACGGCCTGGGTCTTGGCCACTGGTCTGGGAGGCTCTGCATTTTAATTTAATTTTAAATGAAGCTTCTTAAACATTTTAAAAACATCATTTACTTTACATACAACAATAGTTTAGTTCTATATTATAGACTTATAGAAAGAGACCTTCTAAAAACATTAAAATGTATTACTGGCACGCAGAACCTTAAATTAGAGTGAATAAATGAAGACTCGGCACACCACTTCTGAAAGGTTCTGACCCCTGCGCTAAAGATTCATATGTCCCTTCAACCACCATTCCAGAGGACATGTGTCCATGCTGATGACAAGTTCTGCTCAATAACGATCTAAGGCAGTGTGGCCCAACGCATGTTACTTTCATAATCTGAGTCAGATGCCACTAGCAGAAGGTTGAATTTCGTTTTTGGTGGTTTGGGTTCTGTAGTTTACACATTGGAGTATTGTTCTTTTAAGACTTCTGAAAACATGCTCCACACCTCATCCCTCTCAGATTTTCGAAGGCACTTCAGATTCTTAAATCTTGGGTTGAGTGCTGTAGCTATCTTTAGAAATCTCACATTTGTACCTTTTTTGCATTTTGTCAAATCTGCAGTTAAAAATTGTCCTTAAAATGAACAACATGTGTTGGGTCATCATCTGAGACTGCTAGAACGTGAAATATATGGCAAAATGTGGGTAAAACAGAGAAGGAAACCTACAATTCTCCCCCAAGGAATTCAGTCTCAAATTATTTAATGTGTTGTTTTTTTAACAAGTGTCGTCAGCATGGAAGCATGACCTCTGGAATGTGGCTGAAGCATGAAGGGGCATATGAATGTTTAGCATATCTGGCATGTAAATACCTTGCGATGCTGGCTACAAATGTGCCATACAAACTCCTGTTCTGAGTTTCAGGTGACATTGTAAATGAGAAGTGAGCAGCAGTATCTCCCATAAATGTAAACAAACTTGTTTTTCTTAGCGATTGGCTGAACAAGAAGTAGGACTCAGTGGACTTGTGGGCTCTAAAGTTTTGTTTTGTTTTTGAGTGCAGTTATGTAACACATCTACATTTGTAAGTTGCATTTTCACAATAAAGAGATTGTACCACACTACTTGATTGAGGTGAATTGAAAAATACTATTTATCATTTTTACAGTGCAAATATTTGTAATAAAAACAAGAGTGAGCACTGTATCTTTTGTATTCTGTGTCGTAATTGAAATCAATATATTTGAAAATGTAGAAAACATCCAAAAATATTTTATACTTCAGTTGGTATACTGTTGTGTAAGTGCAATGATTAAAACTGCGAGTAATTGTGATTAATTTTTTAATTGTGATTTTATTTAATCATATGAGTTAATTGTGATTAATATACAGTCCTAGTTAGTATCATGGTCGGGTAAGGGAGCTGCCCTCTTCAGAGGCCTAGCCTGGCATATGGCGCTGGTTTGATGCATTGGGGATGACTCTCCTCGGCCCCTCCCCCCCCACACACAGTAATTCATGGGTACACAGGCTTGGTGCTCTGGAACCATTGGATGAAGTTCAGGGCTTGTCTACACTACCTCTTAAGTCGATATAATTTATGTCAGTCACGGATGTGAAAAAGCCACCCCCTGATCAACACATCACCTGAGCTGTCCACACCAGCCCTAAGTCAGTGGGGGACACTCTTCTGCTGTCATAGCTTCCGTCTCTTGCTGAGGTGGAGTAATTATGCTGATGGGAGAGGGCTCTCCAGTCAGCATAGTGCGTTTTCACCAGACTCACTAGAGCAGCGCAGTAGTGTAGACTAGCCATCAGACAGGACCCTCTTGTAGTGTGACCACCCCTCGGGGCGCACACTCACTAAGACAAACTGCCTGGGCTTCAGCTCCTCCTGGGTCTGACCTCTGAGCGTTCAGCATCCCAGTTTCACACCATAAGCTGCCTGCAGCGAGTCCACCTGAATTGAACACCTGGGGAAACCTTGCATGCCCCCTTAAGGGGCCATGCACCCCCGACGGTGTAAAACAGAAGGGTTTATTAGTCGTCTGAAACAAATCATAGAGCAGAATCTTGTTAGCACAGAAAGCAGGAAGTTAAAGCAAAGTCCATCTTAAGGAGACCCAGAGCCCTGGGTTCTCCCGCTCAGTCCCAAACCAGGAGACTGACCAGCTTTCAGCAGCTCACTCTCAGTCACACCCAGTTGCCCCTCCTCTATCCTGTATGCTGTTGCCCAGGCAAACTGGTCACCTGGCCTCCACCTCTTTGTTCTCTAATTCCTCCGACTGGCTCTTGCAGAGAATGGGCCTCAGGATACAGAATGTCCAACCATTGGCTGGGCCCAGGTAGCTAGATGGCACTTGTACCTTCCCTCTTGGGGTATCTGCAAAGCTCTCACACCTTTATCCCACCGCCTAGATACTTGTGCAACACATAGGGAAAACTGAGGTGCACACAGTATTCATACAAACATTGACAATTCACACTTTGTCAAAAGTAGCCATTTGTCCTAGTGACCTGTGTCAGTCTTTCTCAGTGGCCTGTCCCTCTGGTCTCTCTGACACTGTTTAGAAAGGCTGCAAGCTGGTCCCTGGTATCAAAAAAATTTAAAAACACTGGTTTATGTAATCAATCTGGCCCTTCCCCTTACTTCCAGCTCTCTAGAGAACATCCCACAGTCTGTTGTCCCTTGTTCCTTTGTGTGCATGCCCTCTGTACACTGATACAAATGTGGGTAAGTAGCATGGAAGGTGTGAGGGGAGACAAGTGTAATGGCAGGAAAGCTGCTGCACGAACACAAACTGAATCCTGAAGAAGAGATCTGTGTATGCTTGAAAGCTTGTGTCTCTCACTATCGGAAGTTGGTCCTCACCTACCTTGTCCCTTCTATGTAACTTTTAAGTGAGTAAGGTGACTCGTGCCTCTCTGAGTCCTAGTGTGGACTAGGAGGGAACATTTTCAAATAGTGCCTGTGACTTAGGCCCTCACTATATTCAGTGGGTGTTGGGCTCTTAAGCACCTGCCAACCTCTGCACTTTATAGGGCCAAGTGCTCTGTAGTGCAAATTGCAGCCTTAACTCCAGCCATGTTTGTTTTAGTTTGATTTGTTTCTTACTCCAGCAGAGATGGCTTTTGAGCATTGAAGGTAAATGCAAAAGGATTTACTTCAGAATGCCATGCTTCTGCTGACCCTTAGCATGTCACTGCTATACAGCTAGCTAATTTGGTAGCTTCAAGGGTTTTTTTAGTAATGTATTTCCAGCTCACTGTTCTGCATAAGTGTACTCGTGGATATATACTGGCCACTCTGCACTACTGACTACACTTTCCTCATTTTTAATTTAATATTCCACTCACAAAAAGTCCAAAGTGAATTTGGTTGGGTGTACACGAGTGCCACCGTAGCAATTTTAAATTTTTGTCTAGGCTATTAAAAATTAATGGCTTAACCCCATTAGAGGAAAGCTCCAGTACCTAGTATGTTTCCACACTTGTTAATTGTGTTGATGATGTTCTTAGATCTTGTTTGGCAGAATGTTTTCTTGTCTTTTTATTCCTTCTCCTCCAGTTGATGCTTTGGATCCAGAGAAGTTAATACAATGTCCATATGATCGCTATCATCAAATCCGAGCCTGTCGGTTTCCCTATCATCTTATAAAGTGCAGGAAGGTAGGACAGGATGTTAAGGTCTCTAATGCACTTGGGAAATCATATTTTTGTAAAGCTAATGCATGGTGAGCTCAGTATGCTTTGTTGCCTTTTGCTAGAAGGATGCATTCACTTGCTATTAGACTGGAAGAAGCCATCTTTATTTCATATTTATATCTGTCATCCATTTACCACTTAGTAAAAGCATCCAGTTCATATTTAGTAATGCACTTCAGATCAGTGCATTTGCCCCAAAGAAAGGTGATATAGGTTCTTCAGAATACCTAGGTTAGTGATGGGATTCTATTCTCTTCCAGCAGTTCACTTGTGGGACCCGGGTATTTGCTTCCCACTTCAGGGCATGGAGCAGATGCAACCAGTGTTATATGGATGCCTTCTGGTTGGCCAAAGCAAAAATGATCTGATGTTGCAGCTAATTCTTTAGCAGCTGCACTGCTCTGATTGCAAAATAAACCATCTTTTTTTATATTGCTAATAACTCTATTCAATGTACATCGGTCTGAAACTTTTTGTCTCTTCTCAGTCTTCTATTCTGGGCTAGAATGCTATATATTTAACAGGAGAAGCTGCTCCTTTCTTTTGTCCTCTCAGTCAGTAGCTTATTTTAACCTCTCCAGTGCTAGTGTATATTAGTTGTATTGATATAAGCACACTTCTACAGATATAACTGCATCCACATGTTAAGATGATGTACTGTATAACTGTATTGGTTAGGAATCACACCCCTAGCCAACATAGCTATAGTAATATAAAAACTGTGCAGAGCAAGCCTGAGCAGTGTGTGTTCTTCCTCTCTGTTGTCTTGCTCTTTTCTAAGGGTAGAGGCTCTTCATTCAGTGGGGGATGGTAGCGCTCTTCTGTGTCCACACTCGTTTACCTCTACTGGCAGAATGCCCCCAATATAGATGTGGCCTCAGCTGGAACATTGAGTAACTTCCCTCCTGTTTCAGGAGAGTTAAATTTACTGCAAAGACTTAAGCTCTAGTGCAGGCAGGAACTTGTTCTCTAGTCTGTTGCTTACTTAATTTAAAAATAAAGTGGCTGAATTTTTTAGGGTTTCAAGGCACTTACTCCCGATGTAGGCTTATTAGGGCAATTTCATCTGTGCATCGAACCATGCCAGTGATGACACTGCAGGGGTTTCACTGTGTTTGATCTGGGGCTGATCTTCAATCAGATAAATTCAGGGTGGTGTTTAAATGTAAAAATGAACAAACATAGCCTGTATCATAAACGATGCATATGCTTCACTGTTTCTACACTGCATTTGTGCTCAGGACCTGAGCTAAGTTTTGTCTTTCCTTGTTTAAATGTTTTCAACCTGTTTCAGGATGCAGATTGCACAAACCCTTCACTAGTGACTAGAAAATACAAGGGCTAGGATGAATTCAGTGAGATAGCACGTACTTTTTCTGTTTCTCTAGAACCACCCTAATATTGCAGAGCAGCTAGCCACATGCCCCTTTAATGCCCGCCATCAGGTTCCCAGAGCTGAGATCAGACATCATATATCAAGCTGTGATGACAAAATCTGCATTGAGCAAGACATTGGTGAGAAAAACTCCTTTACAGAGCCAAAGTCACTTCTGGAACTCTTGGGCTAACAGCGTTGTAACTTAATTTTTGCTGTTAAAGATTGTTACTCTATTATTCCATAAGCAATCCTTTACCTGTAGTGCTATGTGATACAGAAGCAACAGGAGCCCTGGGAGACTTGAGTTTCATTCATTCTGTGTCCATGCAAATTCTCCTAAGCATCTGACAGGCAACTGGCTTGCATTACATGTGTTATCTGCCAGAGATTTTAGCATTAAAATGGGAACTGTACATTGTGCCCTAAACTGTGTGTGCTGAAATGAGATCTAGCTGGTAATCTGGACCGCTTAGAGCGGAAAGATAGTGGCCATGAGAGAGGTGAGTCTCCAATGCAGATCTGACCTGATAGTGACCAAAAATCTTCATAGTCTGTCTAGTGGCATATGTGAAATAAATTGGTCTCAGTCCATTTCTTAATGGACAAGTGTCTAGATCATAACAATCCTCACTTCTGTTACATCCTACTTGACTATCTTAGCAGAAGAGCCATGACTGGGCCAGGGAGGCTGAATAACTTTCCCAATTGAAGGTGGGTTTTTCCAGTTCAGAGTGGGGCAAGTTGGGGAGGGGACTATGGGGAAGCTTTCCTACCACTGCCCATGCTGTCGGCTCTGATGAGGAGTTCACTGTCCAGGTCTGTCACCCCAGCACCTAAATCACTTGGTTATGTGGGTCGTGTTCCAATGTCTCCCCCCACTGATGTCTATGTGGCTGTCACTACACTGGAAAACGTACCCGTTCTCTGGCAAAAGTAGAGTTGTACTGAAGCCAGCAATGATGTGCATGTTCATGTAGACAGGGCTTGGAGCATGACAGTAGTGGAAAAAATCCTGAGCAGATTTTTGTGACATGACAATAGAAACACACCTGAACCCTCTCCCAATGCGTATGTTGGAGCAGCTGCACCATTGCTGAAAAATGTGTGCAGAATTGTTTAGCTTTAGAAGAGGCTTAAAACAGGGATTGGCAAATGGGGGGCTGCAAGCACCCTGCCAGATCATTTGATTTGGCCTGCCAACATTCTGTGTTGTAGCAAACTCTCAGAGCTGGGCAATGTATAGCCTCTTAAGGTATGGCCCACCAAAGGGGTCTCATGGATTTTGTGTCCCTTTGCTACCTTCAAGGTGCCCATCCCTGGCCTAAAGAGTTTTTTGCTGCTAAGACTAGGGGAGTACTGATCAGCTTCCAGCATATGCTGCTCCTCTCCAAAGCCTAGAGCTGTTCTGCAGCTAGGTCAAAAAATGATTAATGTCCCTAAAATAGGATTGTATTTTATCCAAAAAGATTTTCTCACTAAGAATTTTCTTTGCTTTAAGTGAGTCAGTCGAATAACTGCCACAGAGAGATGAACACTGTCAGCATGTGGCAGCCGTCCCCATGTGACGAAGACTGGGATAAAGGTGAGGAGGTTGATGACACAAGGTGGCTGTCAGCCCCTGCTATTCCCTTCTTCTTGCCCCCAAAGAAGTTACATGGACTAAGAGAGAGGTCCCATAGAGCCCTCTGCACAGATCATGTGTGGGGACACCCAGTTATACTGTCCCTGAACAAATTAAGTTCTCCTGCTTCACAGGATCTACGACACGCCTGCTATTCTCTACAAAACATCTGTTGTTTTCCATATAGTCTGTTGCACCATCTGTGCTTTGATGAAAATGGAAATTGATGATGATCTTTACGCTTTATATTTCTCAATTAAATGCCTGCTTTGCTGTCACTTATGCCAAGTCTTAGCTCAAGTCTCATTCCATTTTGTAAACCTAGCAGCGTCTCTGCCATATTTCTCATTTTGTGTTGCTATGACGCTTGCAGAAGTTACTCAGTTCTGAGCCACAATGATGTCTGTTTCCTTTGGCAGAGCTACAGGAGCAATCAGATTCTGTGTTCGTTTGGGGCACGTTCAATAGTGGCATAAACAACAGGTAACAAAAGGTGTATTTCTTGTGACAGTGCTTTTCATAGAAGATGTGCTTTCAAACTACTTTTAACTCATGCTGCTGTGTTGATGGGCAGATGCAATTTACTTTGGGGTGATGGTGTGGGAGTTCCCACTGGCATGAATCAACATTCCTATGCCTCTTGGTCAGTGTTTCCTGTCTCCTTTTAGTTGCAGATCCATAGGAGAGTATAAGAACATACTATTGCTACCAGATAATGGTTACTCCTCTAGTTCTACTGTAGTACTATTAGTGCTGATGGTCCTGGATTCAATCCCCACTGGTTATATATTTATTGGGGGGGTTATTAAACATTAAACTGTTATGCTGGGCATGATAGAAATGCAGACTGATGTCAGCTCTTAGGCAATTTAGGCTTAAACTTCTGACACTAATCTAATCTCTCATGACCTGCTACAAGTAACTTTTAACAGCCAGGAGATTTTGCAGGCAGTTAGAGCCCTGAGTCAGAAATAATTTTATTTTTGAAGTGTAATCACAATGTAGGTTCGGAAAATAAAGCATAATGTGTCTGGTCATTATCTGTCTCACCCCTGAACAACCAAATCATTGTACTGTGCCTTACCTGTTTAATCAAAGGTCATCAACGTACGACTTTCTACAGCCTGTAACAGTGACACAGAATTGAAGGACTGAAAGGAACCTCGAGAGGTCATCTAGTCCAGGCCCCTGCACTCATGGCAGGACTAAGTATTATCTAGACAAGTGCTTTTCAAACCGTGGGTTGTGGCCCAGAAGTGGGTCACGGAACAGAAGGCACTGGGTTGCGGTGGCTCTGGTCAGCACTGCTGACTGGGCTGTTAAAAGTCCTGTCGGCGGTGCTGCCCAGCTAAAGCAGTCTAGTCCCTACCTGTTCCAACACCATGCTGCGCCCTCGAAGCAGCCAGCAGCAGGTCCGTCTCCTAGGTGGCAGGGTTGGGGGGGAGCCACGGGGCTCCATGTGCTGCCCCTGCCCTGAGCACCAGCTCTGCACTGGGAGCTGGCGGGGGGCAGTGCCTGTGGGCGACAGCCGCACGGAGTCGCTTGCACGCCTCTGCCTAGGAGCTGGACCTGCTGCTGGCTGCTTCTGGGGCGCAGTGTGGTCCGTGGTGCCAGGACAGGCAGGAAGCCGCCTTCTTCACCCCTGCTGCGCCACTGACTGGGAGCTGTCTGAGGTAACCCCATGCCCCTGCCCCAGCCCTGAGCCCCCCCAAACCCAGAGCTCCCTCTTGCACCCCAAACCCCATATCCCTGGCCCCAACCCAGAGCCTTGACCCCCCCTTCTGCACCCCAACTCCTTGCCCCAGCCCAGAGCCCCCTCCCACACCCTGAATCCCTCATTCCTGGCCCTACCCCACAGCCCTTACCCCCATATCTCAACTCTCTGCCCCAGCCCTGAGCCCCTCCCAGACCCCTTATCCCCAGCTCTCTTGGATCAACTAGGTCACCAGAAAAAAAGTTTGAAAATCACTGATCCAGACCATCCCTCACAGCTGTCTAACCCACTCTTAAAAATCTCCAGTGATGGAGATTCCACAACCTTCCTAGGCAATTTATTCCAGTGCTTAACAACCCTGACAGGCAATTTTTCCTGATGTCCAGCCTAAACCATGCTGAAATTTAAGCCCATTGTTTCTTGTCCTATTCTCAGAGGTTAAAGAGAAGAATTCTTCTCCTTTTTCCTCGTAACAACCTTTTATCTACTTGAAGCAGCAAAGAATCCTGTGGCACCTTATAGACTAACAGAAGTTTTGCAGCATGAGCTTTCGTGGGTGAATACCCACTTCTTCGGATGCAAGCAGTGGAAATTTCCAGGGACAGGTGTGTATATATAAGCAAGCAAGAAGCAAGCTAGAGATAATGAGGTTAGATCAATCAGGGAGGATGGGGCCCTGTTCCAGCAGCTGAGGTGTGAAAGCCAAGGGAGGAGAAACTGGTTCTGTAATTGGCAAGCCATTCACAGTCTTTGTTTAGTCCTAAACTGATGGTGTTAAATTTGCAGATGAATTGGAGCTCAGCAGTTTCTCTTTGAAGTCTGGTCCTAAAGTTTTTTTGTTGTAAGATGGCCACCTTAACATCTGCTATTGTGTGGCCAGGGAGGTTGAAGTGTTCTCCTACAGGTTTTTGTATATTGCCATTCCTAATGTCTGATTTGTGTCCATTTATCCTTTTCCTTAGAGATTGTCCAGTTTGGCCGATGTACATAGCAGAGGGGCATTGCTGGCATATGATGGCATATATTACATTGGTGGACGTGCAGGTGAATGAACCGGTGATGGTGTGGCTGATCTGGTTAGGTCCTGTGATGGTGTTGCTGGTGTAGATATGTGGGCAGAGTTGGCATCGAGGTTTGTTGCATGGGTTGGTTCCTGAGCTAGAGTTACTATGGTGTGGTGTGCAGTTGCTGGTGAGAATATGCTTCAGGTTGTCTGTGGGCGAGGACTGGCCTGCCACCCAAGGCCTGTGAGAGTGTGGGATCATTGTCCAGGATGGGTTGTAGATCCCTGATGATGCGTTGGAGGGGTTTGAGCTGGGGACTGTATGTGATGGCCAGTGGAGTCCTGTTGGTTTCTTTCTTGGGTTTGTCTTGCAGAAGGAGGTTTCTGGGTACACATCTGGCTCTGTTGATCTGTTTCCTTATTTCCTCGTGTGGGTACTGTAGTCTTGAGAATGCTTGGTGGAGATTTTCTAGGTGTTGGTCTCTGTCTGCGGGGTTAGAGCAGATACGGTTGTACCTCAGTGCTTGGCTGTAGACAATGGATCTTGTGGTGTGCCCGGGATGGAAGCTGGAGGCATGAAGGTAGGCATAGCGGTCGGTAGGTTTTCGGTATAGGGTGGTGTTAATGTGACCACCACTTATTTGCACCGTGGTGTCTAGGAAGTGGACCTCCCGTGTAGATAGGTCCAGGCTGAGGTTGATGGAGGGGTGGAAGCTGTTGAAATCATGGTGGAATTTTTCCAGAGTCTTCTTCCCATGGGTCCAGATGATGAAGATGTCATCAATGTAGCGTAGGTAGAGAAGGGGCGTGAGTGGACGGGAGCTGAGGAAGCGTTGTTCCAGGTCGGCCATAAAAATATTGGCATATTGTGGGGCCATGCGGGTGCCCATAGCAGTGCCACTGATCTGGAGATATATATTGTCATTAAATTTGAAATAGTTGTGTGTGAGGATAAAGGCACAGAGCTCAGCAACCAGTTGCTGACGTGCACAGGCAGAAATTGTGGAAAAACAACATCGCTTGCCTCACAACTTAAGTCGTGCAGAACGCAATGCCATCCACAGCCTCAGAAACCATCCTGACATTATAATCAAAGAGGCTGATAAAGGAGGTGCTGTTGTCATCATGAACAAGTCTGACTACCAAAAGGAGGCCGCCAGACAACTCTCCAACACCAAATTTTACTGGCTACTTCCCTCAGATCCCACTGAGGAATACACTAAGAAACTGCACCATCTACTCAGGACACTCCCTACACTAGCACCGGAACAAATCAACATACCCTTAGAACCCCGACCAGGGTTATTCTATCTACTACCCAAGATCCACAAACCCGGAAATCCTGGACGCCCCATCATCTCTGGCATTGGAACTCTCACTGAAGGACTGTCTGGATATGTGGACTCTCTACTCAGACCCTATGTTACCAGCACTCCCAGCTATCTCCGTGACACCACTGATTTCCTGAGGAAACTACAATGCATTGGTGACCTTCCAGAAAACACCATCCTAGCCACCATGGATGTAGAGGCTCTCTACACAAACATCCCACACACTGATGGAATACAAGCTATCAGGAACAGTATCACTGATGATGCCACAGCACAACTGGTTGCTGAGCTCTGTGCCTTTATCCTCACACACAACTATTTCAAATTTAATGACAATATATATCTCCAGATCAGTGGCACTGCTATGGGCACCCGCATGGCCCCACAATATGCCAATATTTTTATGGCCGACCTGGAACAACGCTTCCTCAGCTCCCGTCCACTCACGCCCCTTCTCTACCTACGCTACATTGATGACATCTTCATCATCTGGACCCATGGGAAGGAGACTCTGGAAAAATTCCACCATGATTTCAACAGCTTCCACCCCTCCATCAACCTCAGCCTGGACCTATCTACACGGGAGGTCCACTTCCTAGACACCACGGTGCAAATAAGTGGTGGTCACATTAACACTACCCTATACCGAAAACCTACCGACCGCTATGCCTACCTTCATGCCTCCAGCTTCCATCCCGGGCACACCACAAGATCCATTGTCTACAGCCAAGCACTGAGGTACAACCGTATCTGCTCTAACCCCGCAGACAGAGACCAACACCTAGAAAATCTCCACCAAGCATTCTCAAGACTACAGTACCCACACGAGGAAATAAGGAAACAGATCAACAGAGCCAGATGTGTACCCAGAAACCTCCTTCTGCAAGACAAACCCAAGAAAGAAACCAACAGGACTCCACTGGCCATCACATACAGTCCCCAGCTCAAACCTCCAACGCATCATCAGGGATCTACAACCCATCCTGGACAATGATCCCACACTCACAGGCCTTGGGTGGCAGGCCAGTCCTCGCCCACAGACAACCTGCCAACCTGAAGCATATTCTCACCAGCAACTGCACACCACACCATAGTAACTCTAGCTCAGGAACCAACCCATGCAACAAACCTCGATGCCAACTCTGCCCACATATCTACACCAGCAACACCATCACAGGACCTAACCAGATCAGCCACACCATCACCGGTTCATTCACCTGCACGTCCACCAATGTAATATATGCCATCATATGCCAGCAATGCCCCTCTGCTATGTACATCGGCCAAACTGGACAGTCTCTAAGGAAAAGGATAAATGGACACAAATCAGACATTAGGAATGGCAATATACAAAAACCTGTAGGAGAACACTTCAACCTCCCTGGCCACACAATAGCAGATGTTAAGGTGGCCATCTTACAACAAAAAAACTTTAGGACCAGACTTCAAAGAGAAACTGCTGAGCTCCAATTCATCTGCAAATTTAACACCATCAGTTTAGGACTAAACAAAGACTGTGAATGGCTTGCCAATTACAGAACCAGTTTCTCCTCCCTTGGCTTTCACACCTCAGCTGCTGGAACAGGGCCCCATCCTCCCTGATTGATCTAACCTCATTATTTCTAGCTTGCTTCTTGCTTGCTTATATATACACACCTGTCCCTGGAAATTTCCACTGCTTGCATCCGAAGAAGTGGGTATTCACCCATGAAAGCTCATGCTGCAAAACTTCTGTTAGTCTATAAGGTGCCACAGGATTCTTTGCTGCTTCTACAGAACCAGACTAACACGGCTACCCCTCTGATACTTTTTATCTACTTGAAAACTCTTATCACGTCCCTTCTCAGTCTTCTCTTCTCCAGACTAAACAAGCCCATTTTTTTTCAATCTTCCCTCATAGGTCATGTTTTCTAGACCTTGAATCATGTTTGTTGCTCTTCTCTGGACTTTTTTCAATTTTTCCACATCTTTCCTGAAATGTGGCCCCCAGAATTGGGCACAATACCCCTGCTCTACTCCATGCTGATTAAATGTCAACTGAAGAATTACTTCTCGGATCTTGCTTACAAGACTCCTGCTAATGCATCTCAAAATGATGTTGAGTCATATTTAGCTTGTGATCCACTATGACCCCAGATCTTGTTCTTCAGTGCTCCATCCTGGGCAGTCATTTCCCACTTTGTATGTGTGCAACTGATAGTGGAGTACAGGTCTGTGTCATCTTACGCTGGGGTTACGTTCCGCGGTCAGCGCGTAAAGTGAAAACCACGTATAGTCAAAATTACATTGAGTTGAATGGCAGGCGGAATCGCCCGCACTACAGGAACAGTATTTAAATTATTTTTCTCTTTTTTTTGCCAGCCGCGTAAAGCTGAATTCGCGCATGTTAAATGCACGTAAGATGCGACAGACCTGTACTCTGGATTTGTCCTTATTGAATTTCATCCTGTGATTGGTTCCCCCCCGGGGTGCCACCTGGAACTGGGGTTTCACTGAGCCCTGTGACTCACCAGCCTGGGCTCCCTCTTAGCACTGTGCTGCTGTGACAGGCTATAGACCGCTCCCACCAGCATTCACACAGGCAGGGACACACCCAGCTGCAGGTTCACGCAGGCTTTAGACAGCCACTGCATGAACCAACAATAGAGAGACTACAGCCAAAATAACCCCCGGCCTGGGACCCCAGAGTTGTACCATCCTGCTCTGATCAAAACATTGACCAGTATGAATTTATTACCCACTTTGCCACTCCCTCCATGTGGAGAGGACCATGCATACTTGTGTTAAGCAGGCTGAGATTTTTCCCAAGACACTTTGGTCACAGGCACACCGGTTTAGATAAAATCTATCTTCTGTAGTTAATAAACTCGTTTTTTGCTTTGTGATTATAAGTGATAGAACACAGACCAAAGCGGATTACCTAGTAAATAAACAGAATCGCAAACTAAGCCTAAAATTCTAGAAAGATTGGATATGAATTAGCAAATTCTCACCCTGGCTGACAATATAAGCAGGCTTGCAGATTCTTAAGGGACAAGCTGCATTTGTTTTGCAGCTTGGGATCTCGTACCCTGTTCCAAGACTTTTTCTTTCAGAGCTTCTGTCTGTTCTTGAGTTGTAGGGGAGTGAAGAACAACTGATGATGTCGCTCTCTGCCTTATATAGCTTTTTCATATGGCAGGAACTCTGTTTCAAACTTGGTTTCCAGACCAGTTTGTGAAAAAATTCAGGTGCCCAAAATGGAGTCCAGAGACATGTGATCTGGTCACATGCCCTTGCAGAATCGTAGCAGCCATAATTTACAGGCTGGCCTTCCACGAAGGCTAAGCTATTCCACAACCCGTTGTCTTTGTTGATGAGCCAGTAACCTTCTTTGGCTTTTTCATTGTTGTATCTGAAAGGCTGGCTGTGGGTGTTTTCTAGAGTAAGCCCATTTGAAATATAGATACCTAGTCAATATTCATAACTTCAGATACAAAAACGATACATGCCTACAAATAGGATACTTGTATTCAGCAAATCATAATTTTCCCAATGACTCCTTACATGACCCATCTTGTACAAAATGCTTCATAATTATGCCATGATCATATCCTAATAATATTACTATGATGAATATGGAGTGTAGTGTCGCACATCCTATTTACTTCAGACCATTTCTCCAGTTTGTCCAGGTAACTTTGAATTTTAATCCTATCCTCCAAGGCACTTTCAACCCCTTGCAGCTTGGTATCGTCTGCAAACTTTATAAATGTGCTCTATGCCATTATCTAAATCACTGATGAAGATATTGAACAGAACTGGACCCAGAACTGATGCCTATGGGACCCCACTCAATATGCCCTTCCAGCTTGACTGTGAACTACATACTCTGTGTGAACGGTTTTCCAACCAGTTATTCACCCACCTTATAGTAGCTCAATCTAGGTTGTATTTCCCTGCAAGTCAGGATCAAAAGCCTTATTAAATTTAAGATGCACCACATCTACCACTCCCCTCCCCCATCCACAAGGCTTGTTATCCTGTCAAAGAAAGCTATTAGGTTGGTTCGACATGATTTGTTCTTGGCAAATCCATGCTGACTGTTACTTATCGCCTTATTTTCTAGGATTCTGCAATTGGATTGCTTAATTGTTTTCTCCATTATCTTTCCAGGTACTGATGTTAAGATGACTGGTCTGTAATTCCCCAGATTGTCCTTATTCCCTTTTTTCTAGATTGGCACTATATTTGCCCCTTTTCCAGTCCTCATGAATCTCTCCTGTCTTCCATGACTTTTCAAAGATAATTGCGTATGGCTCAGATATCTCCTCAGTCAGCACCTTGTGTATTTTAGGATGTATTTCATCAGGCCGTCCCGACTTGAAGACATTTAACTTGTCTAAGTCATTTTTAACTTTTTTTCCCCCTGTTTTAGCCTCAGATCCTACCTCATTTTCACTGGCATTCAGTGTTGGACATCTGCATGAAGTCTGCGTATATAGAGACAACTAGGGCATGTGTGCTGAGATGCCATTTACAGTTGAGGGCAGTGCAATATTTATAATCGAGCTTTAACTCTGATTTTTCTTGCTGTCTTTGGTTTATTTATTTCTTGTTTGGATAACTGATTAATTGGGGATTTTAGTCAAAAAGTAAATGGCATCAACATATTCTACACTTTTGTCTAGCCTTTGCGAGGAGAAGTAACTGTTCTGGAGAGTATGGCTGGAGAGTCTTGCCCGCATGCTCGGGGTTCAGCTGACCGCCATATTTGGGGTCGGGAAGGAATTTTCCTCCAGGGAAGATTGGCAGTGGCCCTGGAGGTTTTTCGCCTTCCTCCGAAGCATGGGGCAGGGGTCGCTTGCTAAAGGAGTGGGTGGAGCAGCTTATGTGGCCTGCATCTTGCAGGAGGTCAGACTAGATGATCATAATGGTCCCTTCTGATCTTGAATTCTATGATTCTATGATTGCATGAAGGTTTGTTTAAAGTAACATACTCTGTCTTCTTCAATGTTAGAAAAAACTCAAATATTTATAGTAAGATACTTGGCTAGAAGAAGTACACGTGTAGGATAATTCTTATTTGCTCTCTTTCAGCCCTGGGTCCAGCATAGTGATGGAACCAAAGAATAACCTAATGCCAGGCATGAGAGCACCCAGGTCCTTGCCATATAGCCTATCCTGGAAAAGCAGTAAGTGCAAAGGCAGGTGGTCTTCCCGTTCTTTAAGCTGGGGCCTACATGTTAGCTCAAAGTGGAACGGGATAACTTTTCTCTGTATTTGTATTCCGTGTGTCAGCATTCTCCTACATAAACTGAAATGCTTTTATTCCCACCATCAGCAAGTGGAGATGGAGAGCTCTGTAACACAGTCCTCTCTAGAAGCAGGTGCGTTTCTGTGGTGGGTGGAGTATCCTCTGTGTCCAGGTTTTATTTCACTGTAGGCGGCATTGTGGCAAAGGTGGTCTGGCTCCATGTACTGCCCCCATTACTATGGCATCTGACATCCAAATGTCAGATTATTATTCACTGCTATTGGTTGAACAAAAGTCGAGGCTTACAAACAGGTCTGAGTTTGGCACAGTGGAGCGCAACACAGTTGTTGTTCTTCAGGTGTAGCTGCTACGGGAGTCAGTGGAAGCTGTACATGTGTGTAGCAGCTGTAGCGTTTGGTTTGGTTTTTGCAAAACCTGATTGAAATCTCATAGCTAGGGTGTGTCTATCCAAGGAGACCTACCAGTATTACTTCCAAGGGGATGTAACCTAAACTGAAAAGGCCTTTGTTATTTGAAATAAGTGTTCACATAGGAAACCACCCACATAGTGGTGTAGTAATGTGTACTCCTGAGGGAATTCTGCGCTAAAAAATTAAACATTCTGCCCACAATATTTTTAAAATCTGCATATTTTATTTATCGAAATAACACAATATAATCACACCAGTTTCAGTTATTCTGGTAATTTAATTCAAAATACCTGTCAGCCAGCAAAAAGATTCCCCCAGGAGTAGAGAGTCAAAGAAACTCCTCCTCCAACAGCCCAGTTCCTATTTCTCTGTTACGCTTTTGTTGGGCACCTGTCTGAGTGTGTCACACATGTCAGCTGGACACATCTTGGGAGAAATCTCTGCTCTTCCAGTCTGACACCCACACCCCCAGCATCCAGCTGTGGGACACCCCCCTAGCCCAGACACCTGCACCCCCTACCAGCCAGAGCATAGCTGGGGGGGAGCAGGGGGAGCGGCCGCTCCCCCCGAGTACATTTTCCAAAAGTGGCGCCTTTCCAGCCAGCACTGGACTCTGGAGCCGGGTTTTGCGTGCGGCCGCCGGCTGGCTCTCAGCTCTGCACTGCCTTCCTGCATCCCCAGCCGAGGCTGCCGGCGGCAGCGGCTGATTGCCCGGCTCCCCAGGGATGAGGAGGAGGAGGCTCCTGCCTGCCCACTCGCAGCTGCCCGGCTCGCTAAGCTGAGCCCCGCTTGGCGCATGCCGCCCAGGCAGGGGTGAGCTCTGCTGGGAGGGGAAGGGGCGGCAGCACGGTGGGAGGGGGCTGAGAAGCAGCAGCCCCGTTGGCCCCTGGCAGCCCCATGCAGAGCGAGGCGGCCACACGGTGGGTAAGGTGGCTCTGAAGCCCAGCTGGTGCCGACGGAGGAGGTGGAGAAGGAAAGAAAAAGGCGGGCGGGGGTGTTTCTCGTGGTCTGTCTTCAGTGGCATCTTTTCTCTGCAAGCAGCGGCAGCCCGGGGCAGGGGCGGCTCTAGAAAATAGGCTGCCCCAGGCAGCGCGGTGTGCTGCGCCGCCCTTCCTCGGTCCCGCGGCGGGTCCCCTCTTCCCGCGGCTCCGGTTGAGCTCCCGCGGCAGGTCCACCGGAGCCGCGGGAACAGCGGACCTCACGGCTGCGGACGGTTCGCGGGTCCGGCGGCTCCGCTTGAGCTGCCGCAGTCATGCCTGCGGGAGGTCCAGCCGAGCCGCGGGACGAGCCCTCCGCAGTCATGCCTGCGGCAGGTCCGTCGCGGCTCGGGTGGACCTCCCGCAGGCATGACTGCGGCAGGTCCACCGGCCCAGCCTGCCGCCCCCTAGATTTGGCCGCCCTAGGCAACAGCTTGGTTTGCTGGTGCCTAGAGCCGCCCCTGGCCCGGGGAATGACTCTGCTGCAGTCGAGCCACCGCTCTGCTCCAGGGGGTGCGCGGGGACGCCGGCCACTGCTGTCTCTGTGCTCTGAAGTTGGTCCAGCGGAGCAGGGAGGCGAGGATGATGTCGGGCTCTCCCCCGCGGAGGGGACTGAGGGAATGGCAGGACCAGGAGGCAAAGGAAAGACATTGGGTTATTGCCCCCCTTCCCGTGCTTAACCCCCTCCCCTCTTTCTTCTTTCTCTCTCTGTAAATTATCACCAATTCAAAATAGTAGTGTGCAAGTTGACTGGATAATGGTAATAGCATAATCTCTTGTGGTAACATTCTAAACCCTACTACCTGATTTTTATATTAAACACTTACTATACATCATACAATAAATCCGACAAACAAAACCTAGGAAAACTGTATTCTTTCTGTGTCTTATTTAAAGTTTTCCAGTAATCTCCTCTTGCTTCAGAATGCCTCATGCGTCACCCATACTGTTTGCAATAGGATTCAGCCTGTGGCTTGGCTGCTGACTCTTCATTGCTTCCTGAAGAGCTGGGAGATCAATATTAATCTCAGACAGATACTATATCCAGAAGCACAACTCTGTATATGGGGGGGAGAGGAGGGAATTATTGACCTTGTGCATATGTAATTGTGTTTGGTGTTTGTAAGACAAGGTATAATAATCACACTTCCAAATTGCAATGAACTGTGGAGAAGTTCCTGTTTGGTGTGAGAGATGTTACCTATACCTAGATGCACTCCCCTTCCCCACCCCCAGCCCTATGCATGCTGGCTTGGGAATATCACTGCTGTAGTGTCAACTTTTAGAGAGCTTCACATGCACCTCTTCTAGTATTACGGTAAGTTAAAACAAGCTATAGTACATTGGGACAGTAATACTCTATTACAGTGTTTGCATTAGCATATTAAAAGCAATAACACTTAACAGACCAGTGTATCCAGGACATAACTAGCACACTTCCCCCACCGATACCTAGTAGTTGCACTGTTATCTCCCATAGCTACTTACATTGCAGCTTTTTTTGTTAAAACTAAATTGGGAAGAAAGACGATTGACTCAGAACTTGTTTAATGGTTACTTTATTGCTATAGGCTTGGAGGGAGGAAGGTTTCTATGATGTAGGCAAGATCAGGTGTTTTATCCAAAACCAGAATATGAATGGTGCTCTTCTTGGTGGCTGGCTGACCTTGAATTATTGTCAAAAGTTAGAGGGTGTACACATCTCCTTCCTCACAGTTTGGTTGAGGATTCCATTGATAAGAGGATTGGCCTCAAATACCTGGTTGTAGGACTCTTCCATGGTATAGTTTTCATCTTGGGTGGCCCGGTCCTAATTATATTAAAGCATGTACTTTAGTCTTTGTAATTATCTGTTATAACTCTGTAGCTTTTTATGAAGGCATGAGTAAAATAAAAGTAGCTGCAATAGTTCCACGGTTAACTCAAACTGAAAATTTACATAATTTAAATCAGACTCCTAATCTTAATTTTTGCTTAATAAATAAGTCTATAAGAAAACTCTGTTGGGAAACTGCTACAGTTTACTTGAGTGCACTTCTCCTATATAGGTCAATAAGGATCCTGTCTGGCTGAATACTGGCTGCTCTTTCTTTCTTTGATCTGCAGAGCGACTGATGCTTTTCAGATATGGGTTGTGGGTACAGGAGGGTTTCATTGCATCTTATCTCTTGGCCCTAGCTACTGATCTCCCTTCTTGTTGCATTGATAGTGGGTGTGTCTCACCTTTTTTTTTTTTTAATCATATATGCTAGGGACAGTCATGTCCTCTTCTCCTCTCCTGATGTCAGTGTAGCTGCAGGCAGTGCAAAATGTACTCAAGTCATATAGTATCTCAAATGCAAAGCTGCATTTCACTGATCTGAGGTTTGAAGAACAATGTGGAACTAGCTATTTTATGGGATGTCTAGATTTCATTCCTGTAGTAACAGAACTGGTGATAGGAAAGCAGGAAGAAAGTTGTTTTTTTTTGTTGGAGGGTGTGTGTGTGTGCACGTACACAGCTTAAATTGGTTAAAAACCCTAACTTTCAGTACTCAGTGTTTCAAAAATGTTAGACTGCCAACCTGTGTCGTAGAGATGTCTTTTGTTTTAAAAAAAACAAAACCCATGAATGAAGCTGCTTTAGGGGAAATTACTGCTTTGTCCAACCCCTAAGAGCTATGAGATCTTTGCTCACCAATTCTCATTCTTGTATTTGTCATGCCTTTTTGGTGACTTTAGTATTACAATCTATTATAAATAAAGTGCATTTCATTGATTTTTAAAATGAAATTAGTAACTGGAAAAAATATCACAGGTTTAAAAAAATACCGGCCAATTATAAACTACTGTATTGTCATTTACTTTCTAGAATCTAAAGTATATCTAAGTATAATCTGTGCAAACACTTCTGTTGCCTGGATCATTCTTGTGTTTTTATTTTAAGTACAAAATAAATATGTATGATGAATTTAAAAGTATGTAATTAGTAATTTGATATGTTGGGTGGTGTCTTTTTTAATGTGTTCGCTCCCCCTGATGTTAGAACCTGGCTACGCCACTGAGAGGGAGAAAGCCTGATGCTGGGTCCCAGGCTTGTACAGAGTTTCCTGCATGCCACTTCCTTCTTTCAGGACATGCTGGGAACTGCACCTGCGTGGAACAGTCCAGCTCCCCGTCCCCCTGGCAGTGTCATGTATTTGCAAGTTGGAGAGCCAGGCTCTGGTTGGTCCCGCATCTGCTACTGACGGTGCTGCAGAGCTGCTGGCTAATTCTGCTGGCCGGGGGGGTGGGGTGTGAGGGGGAGGAAATGAATTTCTGCACTGTGTTGTGGCTCAAAATTCCTCCTGGAGTAAATGTTGGAAAATTTCCCCTATATACAAGCCTGGGTCTGTGCACAGCAGTGTCTATGGACGAGTCTATTGTCATTGTTGGGGAATGTGGGCTCAAGACTTGGCATTTTTCTCAGTCCTCTGAGTCCATCCCTGATGTGCTGAAATGGCTGTTACCCCTCCCAGAGTCTGACCCTGGGCTTCAGCTCCATGCCCTACTGTGAATGCCCCAGCTCAGCCCTTTGCTGCATGGCTGTCCTGCTTTCCTGTCAGCTACACATCATGCCAGTGGAGGGGATGGGGGTCTCTGAAACTGATGTCAGGTTGTGGGAACTGGAAAAGGTTCAGAAAAGAGAAGCAAAAATGATCAAGGGTCTGGAATGGCTTCCATACAAGGAGAGACTAAAAAGATGACTAAGGGGGTTACGATAGAGGCCTATAAAATCATGACTGTTGTAGAAAAAGTGAATAGAGAAGCATTATTTCCCGTTTCACATTATACAAAAACCAGGGGGTCACCTGATAAAACTAATAGGCAGCAGGTTTCATACAAACGGAAGGAGGTACTTTGTCACACAGTGCACAACTAACCTGTGGATCTCATTGACTTGCGGTGTTGTGGTGACCAAAAGTGTAACTGGGTTTAAGCAAGAATTGGATACGTTCATGGAGGATAGATCCATCAATAGCTATTAGCCAAGATGTTACCCCCTTGCTTTAGGTGACTCTAAACCCGTGACTGCTAGAAGCTGGGCGTGGAAGAGAGGGGTGGATCACTCCATAATTGCTCTGTTCTGTTTATTCCCCTTGAAGCTCTGGTAGGGGCCACCAATGGAGACAGGATGCTGGGCGAGATGGAACGTGATCTGACCTAATATGGCAGCTCTTATGTTCTTATGAACTCTGCCACATATGACTCTTCTCAAGGTTTTGTTCTTTTAAAAACTGATTCAGTTGCCCAGTGTCCTAATAGCCCGATCCCCAAAGCATGGAGTTCAGGGTAACTATTATTAAACCGCCTCATTGTATTCCATGCCATTTGGATCTTATGGAGGGAGTTTCATGTACTCGCCCTGTACTTACTTGAAAATCTTTTTACCCCTTAGACAGCAGCAAGCACTAACTGGAAGGAAGTGTGACCCACTGAGCATTTGTCTTGGTCCCCTTGTCAAACTGTAGCTGTGACGTCCTGGCCATAAAGCCATCCTGTTCTGGGGATGCCTGAGGCTTCAAAGGAATTCTCTTGCAATATCTTGCTCTCTTTCAAGTGGCCATTAGTTTAAACGTTACCGGGGGGGTTATGGTCTTTTACTTCTGAGTATCTGACAGAGTTTCTGTGATGTGGGCATCTGTTCCCAGTGTGAGCCCCACCAGCTACAGAGACTGTCTCCTTGATCTTGGGCAAGTTACTTAAGCTCTCTGTGCCTCAGTTTCCCCATCTATAGACTGGAGGGACAGTAATACTCACCCTGCAAGCTAAGTATTACTAGCTATCTGAGAAGATCAACATGTAACTTATGAAGCATCCTCAGATGAAAGGTGATGGAGAAGCACAAAATAGCATTATTAGGGTTTAAAACGCTTTGAGTAGGAATTTGCCAGTTTTAAAAAAAGCAGGCCTCCACTTTGCAGGAGATCCCCATTGAAGTACACCCGTTACTTGATACCAGCTGTAAATTGCCAGGCGAAAGCATGAATGAACTGAGGATGCAGCATCGTGGGCGCAGTTATTTGCAGTGCAAAATACACTCCACATAAATGGGGGCTTGGTGTGAAGCTTATTTCTGTAGTTTTCGCACCCTTTATTTTTATCACTGTATTTTGAGCTAGCAGGTCAGGATTCATGTAACTGTAACTCTGAAGTGTTGAGTGATGAATACGCTTCAAAAGCATAATGTCTAACAGTCTGGTTGTAATACTCTGATTTAAGAAAAATCTGAAAATCATAATACACTATGCTATGGGGGAGGGGAGCTGAGAGAGAGGTGATTAATTCCCAAGAAATGTGGTTTCCCCAGCTGTTAGGCCTGCAAATTCATGGTGATATTATTTATATTGTTGTTACAACCAGGATCTCATGGTGCTAATGGCTGTACAATCAGAACAAAAGACAGTCCCTTCCCAAAGAGCTTAGAATCCAAGTAAGAATCTGAAAGTCACGCTGGCTTGTGCATTGCCAAGAATTAGAAATTCTGCACCTGGAACTCAGTTTGACTAATCTGGCTGTACACAAGCCAGCTCTCACTCTCAGCTGTGCTGGCTTTGCAGTGCTAACAGAAGTAGTTTGGTCAGTAAAGTAAGCAGAAAGATAACAAACAAATGCACCTAAGTAGCAGGTCAGAGTAAAGGGAACTGTCTAATATCCTCGATTTTTCAAGCCAGTACTATACTTTAAAAATGCCCCATTAAGTGGATGTACTTAGAGCAGCAGTGAAGTTTGCATTTTGCCTTCAAAACACTCCTCTTTTGGAATCCTTTTTAACCAAACCTGTTGGGTATAACCATATGCTAAATCACCTCCCACATTTAAAAAGCCAGCCAGCCAGCCCAGGATATTGTACCAATTTCACAATAAAACCTGTTTGGTGCATGTGTCTAGGGAGTAGAGGATGCATTGTTGGCAGTCCTCTGCTTTTTTTTTGTTTGTTTGTTTTAATGCAGAGGTGCATGGATGGGAAATTGGTACTTGGAAAAACAATGGCTCATCAGCTTTTGCTACAGTCATCACTATGGGCTGGCTGGCTGTTTTATGGAATAATAGACCATTTCCAGATGCTGGAAAGTAGGTATCCTGCTACATGTGGACTCTCCACCTGGAATCATTGGACAGGTACTGGAACATTTCACAGACAAAACCTGCAATTGGTCTTGTCACTGTATGGGCAGGCCACCATGGGAGTGTTTGCACCTGTATCTGATTAGATTTTCTAGTACATTAATCTTGTGAGATGAGGTTTTCTGAGAAGGATACTTGAGAGGAAGGGGGAATGGCTTAGCTCAATGCCTGAAGGTCACAGCATTGATAAACACACACTGGAGATGAATTCAGAGGTGTCTGTGTACATTGGATTGGTTGAGGGTGAGTTAAAGCAGAAGGACTTATTCCAAGTGTGCGGTAACCACCCTTAACATGCCCAAATAGAGCAGCTGGTCATAGAAAGCTTTAGCCAGCTTTCTAGCCAAGGTTTGGTGAGGATCCAGTCTAGCAGGGCTTCCCAGAGACCTATAGAATGTACCTGTGCTTCATATTTGATCTTTCCTAATGAATCATTGCACTACGGGCTGATGCACGGGATCAGCCTTGTTCTGCTGGGTAAAGTCACAGCAGTAAGGACGGTTGCTTGGTTTTGATTCCACTGAAGGTGTTGGAGCTCCAGCCAGACAGGCTGGGTCTATTTTGGGGAAGGAACTAATGCTGAGCTCACTCGGGTTGGGCACTAGTCCTGCCCTTGCATGAGCACAGCCAGAGGGGCGGGAATAACAGCAGCACCACCATACATTGGGACTTTGTATAGAGCAGTGAGACGTCTGCTTCCCCCAGTTAAGGAAGCTTTTCCTGCATGTTGCTTGTAAACAGAACAGTTTGTCTAAAGTGGAGAATAAATTCCCTCCTTCTCTGTGTATATAAAAGAGCCCCCAGGCCTCCAGCCCCATCCCCCTGCTCCCTAGTATGCTGACCAAGGAGCAAAACACTAGCTCCTCTGTGCTAGTACAGGTGTTGCTTGTGCTCTTGTGGTGGCAGCACGAGGAGTGCTGCTTCGTTGCCCTGGTGAGACCGCAAACTGCCTGGTTCTGAGCACGAGTGCGGAAGAACAGTCCAAGTGTCTCAAAGTTTCAACACAGTGATTGACTTGGCGGGGGGGGATGGGAGTGGTGGTAGCTTGTGTACCTACATTGAGTCCGAAGCAGCTTGTCTGATGCTTACAACTGGGGGATGATGTTAGAGCTGCTGCTATTGATTATCTACAATGTCTTGCTTTGTAATCTAATTGCAGGAGCTGGTAACTGAAGACCAGAGAAGAGAAGAAGCTGCTATTGAATGCTTATCTGTTTCCTTTAGAAATGTGAGGTGCTGGTTAAGAGACTCAGATAAACTCCCTCTGTGTTGGCTAAGCACTCGCAGCCCTAACCTTCCTGCAGAACTGTCCTTCACATATCTGGCTGCTGTCCTGAAATCATCCCGACCAAGGTAATTGGACAGAATGCTGTTAACCCTTGATACCAGAGACTCTCAAAAACTAACTCCATACACGCTGGTGCCAAGGAGCTAGCAGAGTTCAAACGGTCTGAATCCGAATGCTCTACAAGTTACCTCCTGGAGGGTGTTTGCATTAATCATTGCTGGACTCCTGCATGTCTTTGCATTAAAATGTGTTGTGGCTGTTTACCCCTGCATGGTACTGATGGTGCGTTTCTCTCATAGGGATTGCAGTGCCAGGTCAGGCCATTGGTCCATGTGGGCCCCCTCACACTGGGGGTAAGCTCTCAAAGTGGTACGGCTCTCCCTGATGAGGAGTTAGGCATCTGAATGTTTGGGTCCCTCTAAGTTTCCCTCTAGAGACCTTGAATGTGTACTAGTCCTCGGGTGTCCCAGGGTCAGATCAGCCGCAGCTCTAAAGCTGCCTGTTGTGCCCATCCACCTAGATGTGAAAAGGAGCTGCCATTCAGACTGTAGATGGTGTATGGGGGAGTCGAAGCAAAAAGCCTTTTAAACAAAAAATTCTCATTGCTGTTTTGATTAGGCCTAAAAGTTCATCTGTAAGGGAGCTGGGATGGGGGATTCAGTGAGGTTAGGGTGGCAAGTGCTTAGCCAACACAGAGGGAGTTTAGTCTGAGTCTCTTGAAATGGTGCCTTATCAATAAAACAGTTGCACTGGGCCCTAACACCGCACCTCATACATGGTGCCCAGTGCATGCTGCTGCTTGAGCACCTCTGGCCTGGCGCCCCTCGCTAGTCTCGCTCAGACTCTCTTGTGCAGTGGGGGCTTTTATACTCAGTGGTGTTTAGTTCTGAGTAGGAGTGTGTGTAGGTGTCCTTGGACTTCATGGGGAAGGTGAGGGAATGTTAATTTCTATAAGGACTGGGCTGGGGTGTCAGGAGTATTATGCATGCTGGAATGTCCCCCCAGTCCAGCACCTTGTGTCAGGTGAGCTGGATAACATTAAAGCATGAGAATATCCAGCCAGATCCTGGTCCATAGCTCTGTCCCATCTGTGTCTGTCCAGCAGAGCAAAGGGGACAGAGGGCAGCCAGGGATTTCCCTGACATCAAGCTGGCATAACGGGTTTCATGCTACCTGCCCCCTTCTCCTGGGGCAAAGAAGTGCAGGAGTGGGCCACCCTAAAGCATGGTACACTCCAACCATTCTTGGCCCAAAGAGCAGTCTCAGGAGAACTGCTGTAGTCAGCATAGTTTCAAGTAGTCCTTAGGCTGCATTAATTACGCTAGAAGATATTTCCGTCCCCGGCTGGCTCCAGCATCGGCGTGTCAGCCAGACATAGGATCTGGCCCATCACATTCTAGTCAAATCTGCCTTGTCCTGTTCCCCTCCACTGCACAAAAGAGACTTGATATTCTGAGTAAAGAGCAAAGGCCCCTCCTCACTCTTCGCCTAGCATCACTACTTGGTCCTGCACAGGAAGGATAATCCTGCGCTTGACATGCGCTTGTCACCATGGAAACACATATAGGGAGTGAAGTGTGTTTGGTCAGAAGGCAAGTGTAGCAAAATCCCCTTTTGCCACCCTGCCATTCTGACAAGAAATAAAAATGTGCTCTAGTTAGTGAGCTCTTCCTGCACCCATTGCTGCATCCACGAGATACTCTCTTGGTAGGGATTTCGGTGTTCCACGCCTGGCATTGTGGTTTAGTAGGTCCCACTTGCAAACCCGATGAGAGAAATGTCTGAAAACTTGTGATAACAGGTCAGTAGCAACTTCCCCTCTATTAGCATCAGCTCTGTTATAAAACTTGTTGGGTAGTTGTTTTTTTTTAAGTCTTTGCAACTTGAAAGTATTTCTCTTGAGGGCAGAGTTAAATAGTCAACTTCTTAGCAGCAAAGCAAACTATACAGCTTTAATTTGGCCATTAAAACTAGTCTGTGAAAATCCCAGTGCATGCAGAATAACGCTCCCTAACAATTGTATGTAGTGGCAGCATGTCTCTAACCTCCACGCTCCAGATTGGCACAGTCTATAACACCTCTAAAGAATGCATTCTGCAGTGTCCTGTTAGGGCAGCATGTTCTCCTCCAGAGGGCAGCTGTCATGGGACTGCTTTTAGGCTAACTGTTCTGATGCATTGCCTCAAAGACTTGTGGCGGCAGGAAGGTGCACAGACCTCAGACACTGAGCGTGCCCGTCAGCACCGGGGCAGGAATTGAAACAGCATTGCCTGGAGTTACCTCTGGGATCACCCAAAGAGCTTGGTGTTGGCCTTCAGGCTTGTCTACAGTGGGAAAGTTATTGAAATAGCTGTTCCGGATTAACTCCCTGTGTGGACATTTACTGCTGAGTAAGAGAACCCTTTTCTAATTTAGTTTAAAGATTAATCCACATCCAAAGTGGATTAAGCTAAATGAGAACAAGGCACTGTTATTCTAGAACAGAATGTCTACACAGGGTCTTAAACAGATGTAGCTATTCTGGGGAAACTTCCATGTGCAGAGACCCTGACTGCTCCAGGTGATGCTAGTGGGAGGCACTGGCTTCAGTGGAGCAGTTAGGCCAAAGCTGCATGTGTCTCAAACTCCCGCTCTCTAGTATTAAAGGGCAAGGAAATTCTCAGTTGGGTTTAGGGCAGAGTACCCCGTCCCCCCACTATGTGATCATGGAAATAATCCCCTGTTGTCAGTCAGTGCTGTGTCTTGTCCCAGCCCGTCACCTGCAGCACTCCTACTGACAAGCTCTGACCTCACCCTGCCTGCCCCACCTTCTGCCCTTTCATCTTAGTAGGGTGTTAGCAACGTGTACTTGTGACCTTACAGCTAACTTGTTATCAGAATCTGGGTTGAGTTTTGATGTAAAAGATCCATGCAATAAATAACCAACATACCCACGCCCCTTTCAAAGCATACCCAAAAGGGGTCTGGCAGCGTGGGGGTGCCTAACTGAAATAGAAGCAAGCTGTTTCTAACCTTTATCTAATAGGTTGCAGATAAGTTACTGCAACTGCAGGGGTGTTTTTGTTCTTAACCCTCTGAAAGATAAGACCTTAACTTGAAAGGGGACATCTTGGAGAAGAGGACACTTACTCCGATGTCTCCTCTGCTCCAGAGCTAGGCAAAGCGCTGCTGAACTCTGCACTCAGCTGCTCTTGAGGTTACAAACTCTCTGCTGCTCTAACACCCACAGGTTTTTTTTATTGCATTTTTTTTATTTGTGGGTTTGGATTGTGAGGAATCAATCCCTTTGATTCTTTTCAACCCACTCTCCACGTTCATTATCCTTAGTTTGTGAGCAGTCAGTTCATTTGGTCTGTCACCCCCACCAAGTGCTGGAGGGATCCGTCTCTGCTAAAACACAGGACAGCAGCATATCCCTGAGCTGTGCTGAAGCCTGGCCCTGTTCAAGGCTTTCAAGGCACTTAGGAAAGGGTGCTCCAGAATGAAACCGGGCTGTAATCATTTCTAGCAGGGCCTCTAGCAGTGCTGGTGGTGTAGGCACTCCCCTATGAGGTCTCAATCTCACATGAACTCAGAGAAAAATTGTAGCTGCTTTGCTTAGAAAAGCTGTTGTGTTGCATGTCTTCAAAGCCCCATGGGCATTGGCTGAGGTTGTAGGGAATGGCCTGGGGAATGTCCTAATGAACAGGGGGACCACTTCAAAAAGTGTGGGAAAATATCTGAAGCTCTTCTGTCTGTCACCCTCAAACTGGCAGCTGGAAGTTGCTTGCCTGTGACCAAGTTTCAGTCTGGACCAAAACTGTGACTGAATCTTAATCCCTTGAAAATAGTGGTTCCTATTGGCACCCAGATGCAGCTGTGACTAGTGGTACACATAGGAACTGTGTACAATCGGCCAGATCCTCCTCTAGTGTGAATCGGCGTCAGTGGAGCCATGCCTGTCTACAACGGCTGAGGATCTGGTCCAGAATATCTAACTCTAAAATGCTGTGTTCTTGCTGAAATGGACCCACCAAAGGCACTTGTACCTGAGCTGGAAACCAGGGCTATGTTGTCAGAGACCACCCAGCATCTTCTGCCTTGTGCAGAAATACAGCCCTTTTCCGAAATCGGAGCCAGATCTGGTGTTTGGACAGTGACTCCTGCAGTGAGACACAGGACCCAGTTCATTGGTGCCCTTGCGGCTTGTCACAGCAGCTTTGCGGTGGTGGGAGTGATTGTCTCAAGGCACAGGACAGCAGTGAGCTGGGGCAGAATGTCTGTACACAGGATAAATCAGTGGTGGTCTTCCTTACAAGAAAGCTTCACCTGACCACCCAGCAACTTGATGCTCCTCCAGGGTTAGAAACAAGGGGAAGTTTGAGAAGCCTGTTGGCGAAAGTTACTCTCTGGTTTCCTCTTTTAAAAAAAAAAAGTGCATTTGAGCTAAAGTTTTATTTTTGGATGTGTTCAGGCTGGGCTGAAAACCTACAATTTGCTAGTCTGATTATGGGTACATAGGGCCATTAGCAACAATGTACCTAGCTAATAGCCATTGGGCCACCATTCCTGCACTAGTTAGGTGCAGTTCTGAAAACGGGGGTCCCACAACTTGGTACCAGATTTTCAAGATTACCCATGAGCTTTTGTTTTGTTTCCCATGTTTTGGAAATGCTGTTCCTAAAAGCTGTCCCTGGCTGTAATTTTGTTTGTATTTCAATAAAACCTGTTTTGGGTTGCTCAGACTGCCTTGTCCTCTTACACCACTTTAGCAGGCCATTTTATTTCCTTTTCCTTTGTCTTCCCACACAAAAATGAAGAGAAAGAGAACCTCTTTATAGCATCTCTCTCTCTAATCCTACAAGCAGCCCTGTCTGCTCTGAAGAATTCCATCATCTCAGAATGGTAGATTACATTACCTCCAGCACCGACTGGTGAATTCTAGATTGTAGTGAGATTGGTGTGACTGAGCTGTGTGTGCCTTTAACGAGGCTGTGCATTGGAGAATAAAATCTGATTTAAGGAGGTAATTGATCCAGTCTTGCAACAGGAAAATGAGCCCCCAGTAGTGGCAACCTAGAACAACACAAATAGGTTTTAGGCTATAGGTAACATTTCCAATGCTTAAATTACTTAAGAGCCTTTGGCCTTGTCGGTGTTGGAAAAGATTTCTTGGTTTAAGTGAAGGTCTGAATTTTAGCCATTTGAGCTGTATGGGTCTGAAGCTCATGGACATTGAGTTCAGTATCCAAAAGGCCTTTGTTGGTTTGGTTTATATCAATTGAAAAGAGATTTAAGCTAAACCACCCCACTAAGCCACTCTTCTACTGGAATAAGAGTGCCCCTGCAGGCGGGTTACACCACTGGCATCACTAGTCCTAAACAGCTGAATTGATCTGAGTTCCAGTCATGCCCATCACTCATTTCTCAGTTTCCAAAGCATACAGTATTAGGAAATACAAAATTAAGATTTAAACGTAAATTCCATTGTCTTGTAAAACAGCAACACTCCTAATTCAGAATCACAAAACCACCCCCCAGCCTTAGCTTGAGCCAAATTACCAATTCTAATGAAGCTAATTTTGAGTCTGAAGTGCAATAGCTACAGTATCTTCATCAGTGTGTATAACTTATGGTAAAGCATAACATTGACACTGACCTTAGGTGTAAACAAAATACCAATCACAGTGACTAACCTATCTCCAGCCTTGGCAGTCTGTAAAACATGGTATCAGTCAGCTTCATGGCATTCCCCTGATAGTCAAGACCTAAATCCCATTTTCAAAAGTGAATGAGAAACTTGAGTTTAATGTAAACAGATTGTGGTGATCCAAAGTACTGTTCCTTGAACACTTCTCTTTTGGAAGCTATTTCTAAAATCTTTCATGAATGAAAGAAAAAATCTGCATAATTTTGAAGCCTGTGATGCAAAATTTAAAACAGAAGGACATCATCAGCTAGGGGAAACTGTCAGAGCTCTACACTGGAGCGATGGCAATCTGTACCGGCAACCAGCTCTGGCCCAGAGCTAACGAAGAAGGTGACTTAAACCTGGTTGTGCAAAGGCTTATCTAAACGTGCTTTTCTGTAGGCACGTGTGGTCCCATTGAATGGGACTCTGCACATAGCGTTAAATACACGTTTGCAGGACCCAGGGTTATGAGTCAGCCGTTCACGTCACACGAGTTTGGCTTTCAGAAGCAGAGAACTTTTACGTTGGGATGGGTTTGTTCTGTTGGTGGTTAGTGCTGTGCCCTTTGAACTTGAGCTGAAGCGAGAGCTCAGTTTGAATGGGCCCTAGGATGATTCTGGTTTGGGAAGGTTCTTTAAGAAAGCATTCAGTTCCCTGGTGCTGCAGTGCATTAGCTCTGCTGCCTTTGCTTTGATCATGTTTTTTAGCTGTCAGTCTAAAATAGTCTCAAAATTGTGTTTTGGGTACTGCAAAGGGAAACAAGCACTTCAAGCACCTGCTAGAATTAATCCAGGTAAAAATGTCTGATTTGGGGAGGGGGGAAAATAAACTTTTTAATAACCCCTCCCAGGTCCCTGCAGTCCTGGGGTTCTCACAATGCAAGTGACTCCTTGTTTATCTTTGCTGCCTGTGACTAAATTTTTTAAAGCACAGACGGTTCCAAGGCCTGCAGCTGTGCTTGTCAGACAGGAGTGTGAAATCCCCTTTCTTTATGTGCGGAGCACTTAGAGCAGCCTGGAAGCTGAGCATCCTTCCCACCAGGCTGGAGAAGCATCTCAAATGCTGTTGACCCCTTTATGGCACCTTAAGAAGCGGCATATTTCTGTCAATACCTTCAGCAAATTGTGTGTTGTCTATTTCATGTTGGCCATGAAATACAGACCGCCTGATGGAAACCTTATTTCAGAATGTCAACGCTGGGAGCTTTGAAGGGCAGGCAGCGTTCGCAGCCCTCACATTCGCTCCTCACACGCGGCAGGCTCCCCGCGGGGCCGAGAGTTGCTTTTCTTGCTTTGCGGCTGGAAGGCTGCAATTGAGGCTTTGGCTGTGCAATCTCCTTCTGGGCTTTGCTTCCAGACTTGTTTAAATTGGGTTCTTTGCAGACTTGCTTTTCTCAGCCTCTGTGTTTGTGTTTCAGCCTGAGAGGATAAAAGCATTTAGCCACTACCCGTTCCACGGTGGAGTGAATAATCCCCACAAAGGAGGCTGGCAGGAATACTTCTTAATTGCAAAAATAAAGTGTCAACCCAACTGTTAATTTGGCATTTATCCATAATCAGTGAGCGCTAGGGCAGGCCTGTTCCTGAGGTAAGCTGCAGCTGATGGCCCGAGGGGCAGGGCTGGCTCCAGGGGTTTTGCTGCCCCAAGCAGCCCAAAAAAAAAACAAAAAAAGCCGCGATCGCAGTCTGCGGCAATTCAGCAGGAGGTCCTTCGCTCCCAGCGGGTGTGAGGGACCCTCCCTTGCCACCAAATACCTGAAAGTGCCGCCCAGCTCCGGAGTTGCCGCCTCAAGCACCTGCTTGATAAGCTGGTGCCTGGAGCCGGCCCTGCCGAGGGCAAGCCAGAGGCCTTATCCTGTTACTGCAGATACAAGGAGCCAGCAGGGTATGGGGGGACAGAGTTGAGCCCTGGGGTGGATGTTGCCCCGTGAGCTGAGCCGAGGCTGGATTCTAAGGCAGGGTGGCTGGCTGGGGTCACTAGTTTGGGGCATGGAAGGATGAGCTTTAAAGTGCCTGGTTTGTTTCTGGGTCCCTGGGGGACTCCCCATTGGCTTTGGCTTGGGAGGGCGACAAGGTGGCAATTACCTCTCAAGATGCTGCCCTGGTAGGCCTGGCCCTGTGGCATCATGGGAGAGGGGACGGGAGTGACCTCTGCAGGGAGGGTTTGAGCCCACCCCTCACACCAGCGAGCCCTCCCCAGCCATGGCAGAGCGCAGCCCACCCTGTGGGCACAAGGGGGAGCTGGGATCTGTGTGCCCCTGCGCAGCAGCCTCCCTCAGGGCAAAGCACCCCCAGCTCCTGAGGAAATGGCCTGGCTCCTCGGCCTCAGGCCCTGCGCAGCCTGTTCCACCCCACCCCTTTAACACCAGCCCTGCGCTAGCGCTTTAACGCGGCTTGTGTGGTCGCTCTAAAAAACCCACCTTCCCGAGGGGCAGCGGTCCCAGCGCTGCTGCACTGTCTACACTGGCATGTTCCAGTGCTGATACTTGCAGTGCTCGGGGGGGGGGGGTGTTTTGTCACACCCCTGAGTGAGAAAGTTGCAGCACTGTAAAGTGCCAGTGTAGACAAGCCTGCACCCTCTTCTGCCAAGCAGCAGGGCCCCGCGCCGGATGAGCCTTTCTGGAGATCAGGAGGATGGCGGCGTAGTTCATGTAGCGGCTGATTCTTCCCCTGAGCTGGGAGCACCTGCTGGCAGGCCCTGTGCCTGTAACCCACAACTGGGGCCAGCAGAAGAGCTGTCCCTTCTGCTCCTGCTGTCTGGGCCAATGGAGATGTCAGGAAAATGGGGGAGGAGGTGGGGGCAGGGAAGGACAGGATGGGGTGCCGAGGGGGCAGGTGGGGGCAGGGAAGGACAGGATGGGGTGCAGAGGGGGCCGGTGGGGGCCGGGAAGGACAGGATGGGGCACAGGGGGAAGAGGCGAAGCTGGGGACTGGAGCAGGGAAGGATGGGATGGGGTGCAGGGGGGGTGGTTGGGACCGGGAAGGACAGGAGAAGAGGAGGTGGGACGGGGTAGGAAAGGACGGGAGGGGGCACAGGGGGAGGAGGCAGTGACGGGCAGGGAAGGACAGGACAGGACGGGATGGGACACAGAGGGGGAAGGCAGCGACGGCGGCAGGGAAAGATGGGATGGGGGGCAGAGGGGGGAGGCGGGGAGGGGGGACAGGAGCAGAGGAGGTGGGATGGGGGTAGGGAAGGACAGGATGGGGCACAGGGGGAAGAGGCGAAGCTGGGGACTGGGGCAGGGAAGGATGGGATGGGGTGCAGGGGGGGAGATGGGGACAGGGAAGGACAGGAGAAGAGGTGGGACGGGGGTAGGGAAGGACAGGATGGGGCACGGGGGAGGAGGCAGTGACGGGCAGGGACGGACAGGACAGGACGGGATGGGACACAGAGAGGGAAGGCAGGGATGGGGGCAGGGAAAGATGGACTGGGGCTGGGGGAAGGTGGGGCTGGGGCAAGGCAGGGCAGAATGGGGCCAGAGGGGTGAACGGGGGCAGTGAAGGACAGGATGGGACGGGGCCAGAAGAGCGAGGGAGGGGGAAGGCGGGGAGGGTAGCAGGGCAGGACGGGATGGGGCACGGAGGAGACGGGGGTTGGGAAAGATGGGACGGGGTGCAGGGGGGAGACGGGGAAGGATGGGACGGGGCCAGAGGAGTTGGCGGGAAGGGTGGCGGGACGGGACGGGACACAGAGCGAGGGCAGTGAAAGATGGGATGGGACCAGAGGAGGTGAGGAGGGAACAGGTGGTGAAGGATGGGGTGGGACCAGAGGAGGAAACAGGGCAGGGAAGGACCGGATGGGACCAGATGGGGGTGAGGGGGGAACGGGGGCGGTGAAGGACCGGGGGGGGGAACGGGGCAGGGAAGGACTGGGCCAGAGGGTCATGAATTTCTATGCAGCCCTGCACACCGCTTATGGGGGAGGGATTCCGGCTCCTGAGGGAGCTCAGGATGGCACCAGAACACACAGGAGGAGACAGACAAGCCAGACCAACCGGCTCCTCTGCCATGGGGCACAGGGTGGCTTCCTGCAGGGCCAGCTCTGGGCCTGTTCGACTCGTCGGCCCCTGTGCAGACACAAGACCCTCAGCTCACCAGCTCCAAGGACGTGCGCCTCAGTTTCCTTCTGAGCGATGTGGGGGCTCATGATCCCAACACCTTCCCAGGGCCCTGCGGGCAGGGAGCCTGCAGTGAAAGCAGCAAAGGGAGCCCAGAAGGGCTGGGGTCTGCCTGCTGCTCTGCTCCAGCTAGTGCAGGGCTCTTAGCTGAGGGGTCATGACCTCCCTGCCCTTCCCATAGTGCTCAAGGGGAGGGGGCCTGGCTGGCCGGGAGGAGAGGAAGGGTTCAAGGCTCTGTCCTGTCTCCGAGGGTTGCTGCTCTGATGGCACAAGAACCTGTGGTTCGTTGCCTGTTTGGAGATGAACCATGGAAACAGAAGGCAAGTGGGGTCAATCAGTGTGATGAACCAGGGCAAACAGACGCGGGAGGCTGAGTCAGTGCAAGCGAAGCACGGCCGGCTGGGGCGACTCAAGAACTGGGCTGAAGTCGGACTTAACAAACAAGCGATGGGGCCGGAAAGTAATGGGCCAAAATCGGTGGTGTGAGTATTAGGGTTAAGTGGTGGACGCAATACTGAGCAGAGGAACTGTGCCCCCCGTGGCCTCCCTTGTGGGGTTCTTAAAAAGAGAAGGCAAAAAAAAATCCCAGCCAAGCTCTCACCGGGACCCACACCTGGATCCCAGCATCCCAGCTCATCTTGTCCAACTCGCGTCATCTCATACTGCCCACCCCCAGGGCAGAGGGAGCCGACCAGACCAGAGGACTTTCTTCCCCAGCCCAGCAATGGGGACAGCCGATGGGCAGCGCTGCAGGGACGTGTAAGAACCTTGCATCCCCTTTGGGTTACTGTCTGCCCCACTATTTCTTCCCGCCGGTCCTCTCTCTCGCTCCCTCGGCTTTTCCGCAACTCCTGAAATGAGCTGCACTGCGCGCATCACCACAGCGAGACGAGACCACCCAGTCCTGTCTGAGGAGAACAGACCCAGCCAGATGGTGTCCCTGACAGGATGTGAGCCTGAGACCAGACCAGGTGTTGTGGCCGACCTGCCAGCCTAAAGCAGCCTGCCGTCCTGTGGTCCAAGAACAGCAACAAACGCTGTATTTCCCCCACATGTCTGTCCTTTCTCTCCCCCACCGTGGGTCTGTCTGGTTAAAACCGGGAACAACGAATACCCAGCACACGGCAGGGCTAAAGGTGAAATGCCCCCTTTCCTTTTCCTCAAAGGATGGTCATCAAAATAAGAGACTAAACATTTTGCCTCCAAAAAAGGCTGCAATAAGTTTTAATTCCGGTTGTTTTGCTGAATCTGTTTCAATATAAACACTTGTTTTGATTTTGTTCTTGTGTTTAATCAAAAAACTTTCAGCTTGAGAATAAATACTTAAGCCAGGGCCTCTGTAAAACAACCCAGGCTGCGGGGGCAGCAGATGGCGCTGGAGAGCTGGGAGAGGGAATCCCTGTGTCAAGTCTCCCTTGCCGCCTTCACTGCTGGGAGGGTGGATGGTTTAGCGAATCAGGACTCCAGGACTGTGTTCCCAACTCTGGGGTGAGAGTGGGGCCTAGTGATTAGAGTAGGGATGGGGAGGGGCTGAGAGCCAGGACTCCTAGGTTCTATTCTCAGCCCTGGGGTGGGAGTGGGGTCTAGTGATTAGAGCAGGAAGTGGGAGGGGCTGAGAGTCAGGACTCCTGGGTTCTATTTCCTGGCTCTGTTGTCTGGGGAGGTGAACACAGCTTCCCACATCAATAACATGGCTCTCCAGAGTGCACTGAGCACCCCACCACCACCACCCTGGCATGGGTGCCCGAGGGATTGTCTGCCAGGCTCAGGGGGGCTCCATTCCCCAGTGCCCCCCCCCCCCGAACCTGCATTTCCATGCCTGGAATCCTCTCTCCCTGGGCCAGGAGCCTCAGACACTGCCAGCAAGAGACGGTACCCAGGCTGGCTGGGGGAGGCTGGAAAAACTGGCTGACTCAGAGAGGAGAAGGATGAAATGAGACCTGCACTGACCCAGCCCCTGCCTTGTTCTGCCTCCCCCGCCCCCATCCTGCCTTAGCAGGGCAGCACGGGGGATGGAGCTGGCAGGGCAAGGGGGCAGCAGTGGGTTGGGGGTAGCAGTAGCAGCATGTGCCGCGCTGTGGAGGGGCTGCAGGTGACGCCGGGACCAGCCCCTGTCCTGGGCTGGCTCCCGATGGGGGCGGCTCTGCAGAGTTCTCTCCAGGCTGCAGGCCATGGGGCTGGGCATCCTGCTGGGCAGGGAGAGGGGGGTTCCCTTGGCATCGCTCAGGGTCTCTCCCAGCCCTGCAGGTCTGGGCCACTGTGAGGTGGGCAGCCCAGGGGACCCGCTCCCAGTGACTGGGCTTTGGTGAAGCACATGGGAGGGCAGGGCTGGGGGCTCTCTCCAGGGTAGAGCAGTCACAGAAACACCTGCCCCAGGGGATGCTGGGATGCTGCCTTCTCCTGTGGGAAGGGGGCTGTCCCTGCCCCGGTGCCCTGGAGCTGCCTGTCAATACAGCTGTTACCGATACCCCTAGAGACGAGGTGGGAGCCACACGAGCCCTGCTTCAGGGCCGGGCACGGCCGGCCGCGCGTCACAGCAACACGCAAGGTGCCGGGATTGCTCAGCGTGAGCAGTTAGCACCTGCTGGAAGGGGGCAGGCGAGGGAGAGTGGCCCGTTAACATAGGACAAACAGGGGGGCTAGTGGGTTACAGGCTCAATTCCTACCTGCTAGACCAGGGGTGGGCAAACTACGGCTCGTGAGCTGGATCCGGCCCATCAGGGCTTTGGATCTGGCCCGTGGGATTGCCACCCCCATGGGGCTGCAGGCCCCACGCTGCTCCCAGAAGCGGCCGGCACGACCCCTCCATCACCCCACAGCATCCTCCCAGCTCAGCCCAGGCCAACCCTCCATCACCATCACCCCCAACATCCCTCCCAGGCCGACCCCTCCATTGCCTGCCTAGAAGCCCCACTCACAGGACATCTGAGTGCAGGAGCTGCCTCCCCACTGGCGCAGGCGCCGAGTCCCCCAGGCTCTGCCCCCCGCAGCCCAGTGCCCCTGTGGCCGAGGTGTCGCTCAAAGCTGAACAAAGCGCCAGGCCCAGCTGCTGCGCTCACCCATTCAGTGCAGCCCATGGCCCCCTGGCCCAGATTCAGATTGTGACCCCCCGACCCAAACTGCTCGGCCTAGCCCCAGAGGGAAGGGCAGAGGGGCGACCTTGTCCCAGTGGAGAGTGACCCCGTTCCCCACAATCCACTATCACAGCCACAGGCCGCGGCTCCTTCTCCCCATGGCTGTGGCTCTGCCCTTCTCGCTGTGACCCAGGGGCTCCCTGCTAGCGCAGGGTACTGGGGTGCCCGTCATAGGAAAGGGGCACACAGGCCTTTCTGCGCTGGCAGTTTCAGGCCTCAGTAGCCCAGAGCCCAGTGGTGCTGCTGCCCCAGCACAGACAGGCAGAGCTGCCCTAAGTTGCAGTTGGCAGCTGCCTGGTGGGTCTGCACTGGGCTGTGCCCCGCTGGCTGCCAAGGGCAGGTCCCCACAGCACACCTAACTCAGCTGCGCACCAGGCAGCGAGCGGGTTGTTTTGCTGCACGGTGATGCCAGGATGGTGCATTGAAGAGGGTAAAACCCACAGCGACAACAGTCGGCTTGTGGGCTCTGGGGAGGAAGGTGGAGGTGGCTCTTTGAGCCCTGGGTGGGGCACACCCAAACCCAGCACCACTCCCATCCTGCCCCCTCTGGGTAAGGTGCCCCCATACCTCCAGGGCCTGGGCCCCGCAGGGCTGCACGTGGCTCTGCAGACGGGGTCCATGTGCTGTACGGGGGAACAATCCCCTCTGCAGCCAGCCTGGGGGGGGGGATTCTGCACCCCTGGGGGTGGAGGGGCAGCTGTGTGTGTGGGGGGGGGTAACCTGGAGGAAGGGGGGGCTCCGGAGCCATGTTTGGCCCAAACAGTGCCTCAGTAAGGAGATGAACTTGAGGGTTCCCCAGGCTAAACCAAGCCCCCCCCCCCCCAGCTGTATCCTGTGCCCTCTCCCCTGCCTGCAGATGGGGCTGGCTGGTGCAGGGGGCCGATCTCTCCTGGAGGGTGACACAGCGTCAGTGGTCTCCAGCGCCTGCCTCTCAGGGCCCCGGCATGGTGCCTGCTGCCCCCCAAACCCGGCCAGCGCGTGGCGGCTTTCACAGGGTGAATCACACCCTGAGCCTGCAGCGGGTGGAAGTGACTCTGAGAAAACAGAACTGCCGCCTCTAGCTTCCGGACCATCAGCTCCCCACTTCCCCAGGCCACATTCCCCACATCCAGGCTGCCACTCATCCCATGGCCACACTGCCCATGCTGGCGCAAGGGGTCAGCCCTCCCACCAGGTCTGTGCCCCCCAGCACCAGCCAGCCCTGACAGGCAGGGTGCAGGGGCATGGTGCTCTTTGGCCTGCAACAAGAGCCAGCCCTGTGGATGGGGCATAGCTCAGGCCTGGTGCCATTCAGCCGCCTGGGCTGGCTCTAAGCGCTTTCACCAGCCCGTGCCTCAGTTTCCCCTGTTAAATGGGGGTGACAATCCTGACTCCAGTCCTGTGTGAGGACTGTTACGCACAAAATTCTCTGTTACTCCCACAGTCTAGGGGCACCCACCCACACCCAGTTCCTAGGGCTCAGGCGTAACCTCACACTCTAGGGCACCCACCTTTACCCTTCCATGGGCTCAGGGAGTAACCTTACATGCTGCAGGTTTGTGGGGTCTTTTACACAGTAACACCCTTCACCTCTCTTTATGGACAATCACCAAAACAGGATGCACACGTGACGCATACAACGCTCACCGCTCCCAATGAAGCAGCTGAACTTTTCTTGATGGCCAATCAGGATCAGGTCATCTGGGGAACTCCAGCTTCTGGAGGTCTGGCAGCTCTGATCTTGGGGCTGTGTCCTGGAGCTGGTTCCAAAGAACGTCCTTTTGGACTCACCGTTAGATAGTGACACTTGAGTCTTGCTTAGCTCTACCTTAACCATCATTTCACTGAATTATTACTAAACAATTTTCTAACTCATCCTAGCACATTGTAACAATTCTTTAACCAGTCATACCCCAGCACCTTCACTGATTCACGCCATGGCTCGCTCTCCCCCGCCCTTATTCACTTTCACCAGGCAGGGGGTTGGGGTGTGTGGTTGTGGGTGCAGGCGCTGGGGTGGGACTGGGGATGAGGGGTTCAGGGTGCAGGATGGGGCTCTGGGCTGGGGGCCAAGGGGTTCGGAGGGCTGGACGGGGCTCAGGGCTGGGGCAGGGGGTTATGGTGCGGGGGGGGGGGGTGCAGGCAGCATTTAGCTCAGGCAGCTCCTGGACGTGGCCGGCATGTTCCTGCGTCTCCTAGACAGAAGCGTGGCCAGGCAGCTGTCTTAGCCCTGCTGTGCTGCCAATCGGACCTTTGGTGGCCTGGTCAGCAGAGCACCCAGGGGTGGCTCTACCTTTTTGGCCGCCCCAAGCAGTCATGCGCGGGAGGCGCCCCGGAGCCGCGGGAGCAGCGGACCTCCCGCGGGCATGACTGCGGAGGGTCTGCTGGTCGCGCGGCTCGGCTGGACCTCCCGCAGCTGCAGACGGTTTGCAGGTCCGGCGGCTCCGCTTGAGCTGCCGCAGGCATGCCTGCGGGAGGTCCACTGGAGCCACGGGACGAGCGCCCCCTCCGCAGTCATGCCTGCGGCAGGTCCGGTCGTCCCGGGGCTCCGGTGGACCTCCCACAGGCATAACTGTGGCAGGTCCGCCGGCCCAGCCTGCCGCCCCCCTGGGAAAGGGCCGCCCCACGCGCGTGCTTGCTGCGCTGGGGTCTGGAGCCGGCCCTGAGAGCAGCACTGCTATGGGGTGGCTACAGGGGATGGGAAAGGAAAAATTTTGGATGGCTTTTAGCCTCCACAAGCCCTCTCCCCAGTGCCGCCCAGGCTCTTAACTATCCAGCTAAACTGACTTAATAACACTACCTACTCAAGCAGCATATAGTCAGGGGCAGCTCTAGCAATTTCGCTGCCCCAAGCAGGGCGGCATACCGCGGGGGGCGCTCTGCGGGTCCGCTGGTCCCACGGCTCTGGTGGACCTCCCGCAGGCATGCTCCACCAAAGCTGCGGGACCAGCGGACCCTCCGCAGGCACGCCTGCGGGAGGTCCACCGGAGCCTCCTGCCGCCCTCCTGGGACCGGCAGAGCGCCCCCTGTGGCATGCCGCCCCAAGCACGCGCTTGGCGTGCTGGGGCCTGGAGCCGCCCCTGCCTGCACCCACCCCACTGATCCACTGCACTGACCCACATGCCTCCTCCTCCTTGACCCACCCCACTGACCCACATGCCTCCTCCTCCATGACCCATGCACCTCCTCCCTGCGCACACCCCGCTGACCCACACACCTCCTTCTCCCTGCGCCCACCCCACTGACCCACACGCCTCCTTGCCCCAACCAGAGCCCCACTCCCTCCTCACCCTTCATGTCTTCATGGGTTGGGGTGTAGGAGGGGGTGAGGACTCTGGCTGGGGGCGCAGGCTCTGGGTTGGGGCTGGGGATGAGGGGTGAGGGAGTGGGAGGGGGCTCTGGGCTGGGGCCAAAGGGTTCAAAATGTAGGATAGGGCTCAGGGCTGGGGCAGGGGTTGGGGTGTGGGAGGGGGTGAGGGCTCTGGCTGGCGATGCAGGCTCTCGGCTGGGTCTGGAGATGAGGGGTGAGGGGTGGGAGGGCTCTGGGCTGGGGCAGGGGTTGGGGTGTGGGAGGGGTGAGGGCTCCGGCTGGGGTGCAGGCTCGGCTGGGGCTGGAGATGAGGGTGAGGGGTGGGAGGGGGCTCTGGGCTGGGGCAGGGGGGGGGTGTGGGAGGGGAATGAGGGCTCCGGCTGGGGGTGCAGGCTCTGGGTTGGGGCTGGAGATGAGGGGTTTGGGATGCAGGACGGAGCTTAGGGCTGGGGCGGGGGTTCGGGTGCGGGGGGGGGGTGCAGTCACTCCCCTTCCCTGTGCCTGTTTCCCTCCCCCTTGGTCTAGGAGCTCACCTGGGCAGCGGCACCCGAAGAAGGATGATGAGAACCCCCCAGCTCATGGCACCTATGAGCCAGGGCACCGTCGCTGATCTCTCCTAGCCACGGCTGGCTTTGATGCAGCAGCCTGGGGACGGTGCCTCGTCCTAGCTGGGCAGGGCCCATGCCCTCCTTGCCTGGACAATCCCATCGGGCTCCCCTTGAATCTGTCCAGGACGCGATCGCTGCAGCCCCGCAGCCGCTGTACAGAGCTCCCAGCATGGGCACAGTAGGCCAGAGTGTGGGTGTTGGTCTGGCTCCAGGGCTGGGGAAGGGAGGAGGAGTCCCTGGAAAGAGCAGCAGCAGCGGTTCGCTGAGTAGACAGGACTGGGCTGGCAGCTCCCAGCACGCTCCCAGCTCCACAGAGAGGGACGTCAAGGCTGGCTGGGCTGGGTCTGCTCCGGGCAAAGCGCTGGTGACTGGGAGGCCCAGCGTGTGTGTGATTATCCCAAACCTTCCTGCAGGCGCCAGGGGACCGGGTGGCACCTGGAAAGAACGTGGAGGTGTTTCCTTTGGGCCAGCTCCAGCCTGGCCAGGCTCCCAGCTCGGCACTCCCCTGCCAGCCTCGTGAAGGGTCCTGGAGGGAGCCAGAACACAGGGCAGGGGAGGAGAACGTAACCCTGGAGTGGGGCTCTGTGTGTGTGTGTGTGTGTGTGTGTGTGTGTGTGTGTGTGTGTGTGTGCGCGCGCGCTGCCCCCTAGGGGACAGAATGCTGTACACGCACATGGGTGCCCGTGTTTATACCTGGAGCAGACGCGAGCCCTAACGCTGCTGAAGCTAGTGAGGATCCAACAGGCTCCATCCCCAGCTGCGCACTGATGCTGCCCATCTCTGTGCCTCAGTTTCCCCCTCTGTAGAACAGGAGGCTAACGATACCAACCCTCCTGCTGTCCCGTTGCAGCACTGGGCTCTTTGTGGCACGGTTCTGGAGGAATAGCTTTAGGCAGCAGGGGAAGGCTGGCATCAAGCTGTCAGTGTTTTCAAAGGCCTTCCAGCTCCCTCCCCTCCCCCTGCACTCTGGTGCTGATTACAGGGATCCCGGCACTGATTTTTATTGGGAACACTTCCCGGCCTCTGCTCCGGGCCCAGAACATGGTGTGTTTGCTTTAAAACCTCGTGCTACATCTGTTAGCTTTTTACAAGACCAAGACAAGAGCTGGGGACGCAGCCAGGGCTGGAGCTCTGCTCCATGTTCCTTTCCCAGTGTGCAAACCAGATGGCGAGCTGGCAGGGCCCTGCACCGTGCCACGGCCAGCAAGTTCCTTTCCCTTAACCCTCAGTGGAAACCCTTCCTGCTGCCAATCGCCAGCCATGCCAGTGTAACACTGACAGACCCTGGTCGTCGGCAGGCGGGATCGAACCTGGGGCCTCTAGAGCTTGGTGCCTGAGTGTGACAAAGTGGGAACGTTCTTAATGTTTTCTCTGAATACTGTGTGGGTGCCTCAGTTTCCCCTATGCATTTCTTAAGTATCTAGGTGGTGGGATAAGAGGGTGTGATTGTCGCAGAGCCCTAGGGGGCCAGTGTGATGGTGTCTGCACAGAGAATGGCCGAGGCCCTGTCTCCTGGCAACTGATGGCCTGGGCCCCTCCCCTGCAAGGTGCCAACTGAAGGTATTGGAGAACAAAGAGATCAGGTGAGCTCCTGGCCCGGAAAGAGACAAAGGCCAGAGGAGGGGCTGGAGAGTTTCAGTTTGGAGCTGGCTGGGGAAAGAGAGGCCCCAAGATGGACCTAACTTAGGGGTCCAGTTTCTGTACCTACAAGCTCTGTTTTGGACTCTGTTCCTGTCGTCTAATAAATCTTCTGTTTTACTGGCTGGCTGAGAGTCACATCTGACTGCGGAGTGGGGGTGCAGGGCCCTCTGGCTTCCCCAGGACCCCGCCTGTGCGGACTCGCTGGGGGAAGCACACGGTGTGAGGAGGGGATGCTGAATGCTCCAGGTCAGACCCAGGAAGGTCGAAGCTGTGTAAGCTTCTAGCCTGGAGACAGTCTGCTCAGAGAGGAGGCTCCCCCAGAGTCCTGCTTGGCTTCGTATGGAGCAGTTCCAGAGCATCACCTGGTGACTCTGTAACAATGACCCTCCACAGCATGAGCTAAAATCCAACCGGCTGTCAGCTAAGGCTGTAGAGCAGACTCACTGTATCTCTACGTGGGCTCGGTGCCAGTAGATGGGACACAACACCACGCCCAGGAGGTGTGTGGGTTACATCAGCTTGCGGAGGATTAACTCCATGTCTAGCTTCAGATCCCCGTCTTGGGCTTTGATCGATTGGGGAGGGGAGTCGCCAGGCGGGCTGGGGTGGCTGGGAGCTGTTTGGGCTGCATTGCCACCCCTGTCACCCCACATTCTCCATCACAAACCCCTGCAGGGCGGCTGCAGCTGCTTCCGGGACACCGGGCTCCCCACAGCTCCCATCGGGGCAGACCTCAGCTGGGGCAGTTTGCCCCGCCCTGTTCAGGGGCCCAGCACATTCTCCAGCCATGGTCACGTACACGAGAAGTGAATCTGGCCCATTGACGTCGGTGCAGCTGTGGGACTCGGCGCCGCAGAAAAGGAGGCCCATGGTAAGTAGTAGCTGAAGCTCTGGGATGAGGACCCTGGGCTCTAAAACAGCCCTATATGGTCTCCCCAACTGCTGTCCAGAGGTGAGCGCCTGCCCTGGCTCCCGGGACTTTTAATCCGCTCCGGGTGGCTCCGTTCCCCAGCGGCGCAGGCTCGTTCCTACCAGAGGGGTGTATTGCAGTCTCTGCTCCCCTCCCATTAACAGCAGGCGGGGTGGGGAGAAGTAAGGAATTGCACATCTGCCCCCCAGGCAGGTCAGTCTTTCCCAGGGGCTCCGGGCGCGGCTCTGCTTTCACTTTGGCCCGTTCCCTCCATCTGACGCTGTTCTGGGCCTGATGTTAAACAAGCTGGCTGGGTTTCAGCCCAACGCTCATCGCAGGGCCTCTTGGCGAGGCACCGAGCCCCAGGGTTAAACAGGGCTGCCCTGGGGCTCCCAGCTCCCTGCACAAACAGCAAAATCTCCTGCACGCTAATGACATACACATTTGGGCAGAACAACCGGTTCCAGCAGATCGGGACGTTTCATATCATACCTGACGTGGCAGGCTTGGTATGAAATATCACAACTAGGCTGGCTCTGAGGGTTACCGGGAGCTCTTCTGAGGGACAGTGTCTGTCACACCTTTGTTCAGGAGAGAGCTGCTGTGGTTTGAAGTGTTAATAACCCCATGCTGTGCAACCTTCGAACTTCGGCAATGGTGCCACCCATATTTTACCGAGACAATAGTGACCAGCAAATCAAGTTTTCAGATGAGCCCTCCCAAGATTATGACAATAGTGGTACAAGGGGTGAATCCAGGGGTACAGTCAGTCACAGTGACTCCTGCGCCCAGAGAGGGGGACTGACAAGGGGGGGGTACCTCGCTCTAGAACCCTCCCCGGGCTGGAACAAAAGCACCCTCATTGCTCGGGCAACAGAGGTTGAAATGGCAGGAAAGCAATAGCTGGGCCTCAACAGTCATTGTCTGAGTGCTGCCTTCCTGTGCCGGAGAGCGACAGGAAACCGCACAATAACCGGAGTCAGAGCAGGTGAGAGCACTGCCTCTTACAGTGCCAATGCCAGCGCTGCAGAACCCAGCTCCACCGCAGCCTGAGCGCCCGTCCCTTCCCCACAGCCTGCGTCTGAGCGCCTGTACCTTCCCCTCAGCCCACGTCTGAGCACCCATCCCTTCCCCTGAACCTGCGTCTGAGCGCCTGTACCTTCCCCTCAGCCTGCGTCTGAGCGCCTGTCCCTTCCCCACAGCCTGCGTCTGAGCGCCTGTACCTTCCCCTCAGCCTGCGCCTGTGCATCCATCCCTTCCCCACAGCCTGCGTCTGAGCACCTGTCCCTTCCCCACAGCCTGCGTCTGAGCGCCTGTCCCTTCCCCACAGCCTGCGTCTGAGCGACTGTACCTTCCCCTCAGCCTGCGCCTGTGCATCCATCCCTTCCCCACAGCCTGCGTCTGAGCACCTGTCCCTTCCCCACAGCCTGCGTCTGAGCACCTGTCCCTTCCCCACAGCCTGCGTCTGAGCACCTGTCCCTTCCCCACAGCCTGCGTCTGAGCGCCTGTCCCTTCCCCACAGCCTGCGTCTGAGCACCTGTCCCTTCCCCACAGCCTGCGCCTGTGCGCCTGTCTCTTCCCCACAGCCCCCATCTGAGCGCCCGTCCCTTCCCCACAGCCTGTATCTGAGCACCTGTACCTTCCCCTCAGCCTGAGCCTGTGGATCCATCCCTTCCCCACAGCCCGCCCCTGAGCGCCTGTACCTTCCCCTCAGCCTGCACAAGTGCATCCATCCCTTCCCCACAGCCCGTGCCTGAGCGCCTGTACCTTCCCCTCAGCCTGCACAAGTGCATCCATCCCTTCCCCACAGCCCGCCCCTGAGCGCCTGTACCTTCCCCTCAGCCTGCACAAGTGCATCCATCCCTTCCCCACAGCCCGTGCCTGAGCGCCTGTCCCTTCCCTGCTGCCCATGCCTGTGCATCCATCCCTTCTCCACAGCCCACGCCCGTCCCTTCCCCTCAGCCCACGTCTGAGCGCCCGTCCCTTCCCCACAGCCTGCGTCTGACCGCCTGTATCTTCCCCGCTGCCCGCGCCTGTGCATCCATCCCTTCCCCGCAGCCCGCCCCTGAGCGCCCGTCCCTTCCCCACATCCTGCGTCTGAGCACCTGTCCCTTCCCCACAACCCGCGCCTGAGCGCCCGTCCCTTCCCCACTGCCTGCGCCTGAGCTCCTGTCCTTTCCCCACAGCCCGCGCCTGAGCGCCCGTCCCTTCCCCACTGCCCGCATCTGAGCTCCCGTCCCTTCCCCGCAGCCCATAACTGAGCTCCCGTCCCTTCCCCACAGCCTGCGCCTGAGTGCCCGTCCCTTCCCCACAGCCCTGATTGCCCATTTCCAGGGAGAGGCTGGGAAGGGGGGGCAGGTCCCGGGGGGAGGTTGGGAAGGGGCCAGCGGGATTCACTGCACACAGTTCTACAGGAGCAGGTCCATGGTCTCCCCAGCGGAGACGGCCCTCAGGTGCTAGCAATCCCTGACTCTCAGTGCAGCGGGATTCCCTGTGGGAGGCTTGTTCTGCTCTCTGGAGAATCTGCAGCAGCACAGGCAGCCTCTGAAAACACGATCAGTTTGTCACCGGGCTGCAGAAGCTGCCGGGCCCTGTGTTAGCACAGAGGAGCAAATGGTTACAGAGCATTAGGACTGGCCAGTGCCATTGCTCCCTTCAGCCAGGCTGCAGCAGGAGCCATCTCTGCTGCCTCGCTCTGTCTCTGTTCCTTTTCAGTGCTAGGCCAGAGCCTTGTGGGTCCGTCTACACCGCAAAACAAAACCTTCTGCTGGCCCAGCTCAGCCGACTCGGGCTCATGCTGCGGGGCATTCAAATTGCAGCGCAGCCGTTGAGTTCAGGCTGGCGCCCAAGAGGGGGGAGGGTCTCAGAGCCCAGGCTTCAGCCCACGTGGAAACATCTGCCCTGCAGTTTTTAGCCCCGCAAGCCTGAGTCAGCTGACCCGGGTTCTGAGACTCAGTGCCACAGGTTTTTATTGCAGTGTAGCTGGACCCTGGGTGATGCCACAGGGCTGAGACAGGCAGCAGAGACAGGGAGCTGCTGGCCAGGGTGTGTGTGTTGGAGGAGGGGCCCTGTAGCAGTCCCTCCCTGACCCCTACCTGGGTGTGACAGACCAGGGTACAATCCAGACTAATGAGTAGCTGTGCCACGCCTGCTCTCTTACCCGGGATGCCTTTTACATTGCTTTGCTGCTGTAGCCTCCAGCTTGGACTGTTCACAAACAGCCTCCAGCGTGCAAGTCACTCCCAGCTATGCCTGCATGTGGGCTGCAGCCAGCCAGACACACCTTGGCTCTTACCAGCCTGGGTTACACTGCAGAGTGACCCCAACACACTCCCAGTCCCAGATTCCCCCCCAGAAATGTACATCCTGTACTGCCCAGCCCTCGCCTGGCACCACAAGGCCGTTATTTCCCTAAAAGGAACAATATGCACAATACTTGCCATCCCAAATGCAGTTTCCCAAACACTTCCGTTTAAGCACACTGGGTCAGATGAAACAATAAAACAAGCCCATTAACTTCAAAGTGACGTTTAAAAGTGAGTACAAGTAATGAGGCATAAAAGCCAGAAACGGTCGCAAGAAAAATAAAGATAAAAGGCTACTGGTGCCTAACTTAAACTATGTTAAGCTCAAAACAAAGTTTTCTCACCAGGTGCTCTCAGCACTCTCCCTGACCAAACTCCTTAGATCAGGACCCCTCCTCCCAGAACCTTTGTCTTGTTGCTTCAGGTACCATTAGGGTGACCAGGTGTCCTGATTTTATAGGGTCAGTTCCGATATTTGGGGCTCCTATTACCCCCCACCCGCGTCCCGATTTCTCACACTTGCTGTCTGGTCAGCCTAGGTACCATGGAAGTGATGGGCAGGGAGAGAGAGAAAGTGTCTTGGGCTGTTTGTCCTCCCTTGAAAAACATTTCCAGCTGAGATTCAGGAGACAGAAAGAGTCTATGTGGAAGGATGTTCCCTGCTGCTTTTTCCTCATCTGTTTGAGCTTCCTTTGTTTCCCTTCCTGCTTGATGACTGTGTTTAGTGCTTAAATGTAAATAAAGCAGAGCATGCAATCCTTTGTTTGGGGCAGATGGGTTTGCCAACCTCAGGCATGTGTTAATAACACCATACAAGGGAATTTATAACTTCACATGCAATGTTGCCACACATATTTTACCAGGACCATACTGACCAGCAAGTTACGAGTTTTGAGATGATACCTCACTAGGCATACTTTGTACACAGATTATTACAATAGTGCAGGGGTTGGCAACCTTTCAGAAGTGGTGTACCGAGTTTTCATTTATTCACTCTAATTTAAGGTTTCGCGTGCCAGTAATACATTTTAACATTTTTAGGTCTCTTTCTATAAGTCTATAATATATAACTAAACTATTGTTGTATGTAAAATAAATAAGGTTTTTAAAATGTTTAAGAAGCTTCATTTAAAATTAAATTAAAATGCAGAGCCCCCTGGGACTGGTGGTCAGGACCTGGGCAGTGTGAGTGCCACTGAAAATCAGCTCACGTGCCACCTTCGGCACCTGTGCCATAGGTTGCCTACCCCTGCAATAGTGTTGTCATAAACAGCTAGTTAAGGGTTAATGTCTCTTTTACCTGTAAGGGGTTAAGAAGCTCAGTAAACCTGGCTGACACCTGACCAGAGGACCAATGAAGGGACAAGATACTTTCAAATCTTGTTCGAGAGAAGTCTTTGTTTGTGTTCTTTGTTTGGGGTTGTTCGCTCTCGGGACATGAGAGGGACCAGATGTCCATCCAGGCTCTCCAAATCTTTCTGAATCAGCCTCATGTTTTAATTTTGTAAGTACCCAGCCAGGAAAGCGTGTAGTCTTATGTTTGTTTTCTCAACCTGTAAATGTTTCTTTTGCTGGAAGGATTTTTTACCTCTGTTTGCTGTAACTTTGAAACTTAGAAGGGGGGAGGGAGTCCCTCTAGGTTATATGAACTGAATACCCTGTAAACATTTTTCCATCCTGATTTTACAGAGATAAATTTTACTTTTTTCTTTTTCTTTAATTAAAAGCTTTCTTTTTAAGAACCTGATTGATTTTTCTGTGTTTTAAGATCCAGGAAATTGGGTCTGGACTCACCAGGAATTGGTGGGGGGGGGGGGGGAAGGAGGGGGGATAGTGAATCCCTCTTTGTTTTTTTTAAGATCCAAGGAGTTGGGATCAGTGTAGCCTCTCAGGGTAACCAAGGGAGGGAAAGTCTGGGAGGGGAAAGTGGGGGAATGGTTTATTTCCCCTTGTGTTAAGACCCAAGGGGTTTGGGTCTTGGGTTCCCCAGGGAAGGTTTGGGGGGAATGGAAAGTGTACCAAAACACTATCTTATTGGTTGGTGGCAGCGCTATCAGATCTAAGCTAGGAATTAAGCTTAGAAGGGTACATGCAGGTCCCCACCTTTTGGACGCTAAAGTTCACAGTGGGAAACAAACCTATGACAAGTGTGTAGGGTGTGGATACAGAGATACATTCTGTCACACTGGGTCCCTGCGTCTGCCCTGTAATGACCAGTCTTGATGTCACCCTCATTGCACTGAGCTGGTGTGAAGGGACCAGATTCAGAGAATCCCCTTTGCAGAGAGGATTTCCCCACTGGGGTGGAGCTAGCTAGGTCAACTCCTATGCTTGCTACACTCCTCCCAATGCAGGAGGCAGCAGGAGGTGGTGATGGAGATGTGGGGGGCCCCATGGGGGTGCGGTCCCGCCAACACCATGGCCTGGAGGTGCAGAGTCAGGGTGGGAGCCCCTCGCAAAACCCCGATCTCTGCATCCAGCCCTGGCGTCAGGGGTTGATCGGATTTTCTCTGGTGCTGTCTGAAATGCAGAGACCCCCTGTGCAGCCCTGGTAGCCATCAGGGAAAGGAAGAGGAGCATGATCTCCATGGCACCCCCAAATCCACCCCCACTGGCTCCCAAGAGGTTAATGTGAACAGGCTGAGCTGCATCTCCTGACCGTATAAAGCAGTCCCCTAGCCCAGCTGGGAGTATTGGCACAATGCCCGGCAGCCGGCTGAGTCCCCTGTCGCCTTCTATGGGGGTTCTCTCCACAGAGGGCTGGGAGGGGAAATCTTACTGGCAGATCCCACCAGGGGGCTGGTCGTCAAAGGGCGGGGGGGGGGGGGGAATAGTAACCTGCCTGGAGATCCTAGGAGATCCATTCTTGGTCCCTACTGGTCTCGGTTTGTACTGGAGGCCAGACACCAGCTGAGCCCCAGAGCCAATGGGGCTGAGGGGAACAGTGCCCACTGGGGTCGCTGCTCTGGCCTGTCCACCCTTGGCTTGTAGGAATGGGGTGGGGGTTGGGCCCCATTCTCGGCCTGTCTGTACCTCGGACCATGGTGCCTGGTGCCCTGGGCCTTTGCTTGGCCCTAGTATCCCAGCTGGGGGAAGGAGTCCCGGGGGTCAGGAGCTGATATCCCCACATGGCTGAGCAGGGAGTTGCCATGGTGCTCAGCCCCCTGAATGCTCTGCACCCCTCACTCATTGTGGGGGGGGAGCTGGGGCTCAGCACAGCTCTCACGTGTTTGAGAGTCAGGATGGATCATGCTTACAACAGAGAAGCCGGGGCTCTTGGGTTCTGCACCAGGGCTCTGTCAAAGCCCCACTGTGTGCCTATGGGCAAGGCCCTGCCCCTCGCCCTGCCTCAGCTTCCTCCCTGCACTGGGGGGATAGTGAAATGCGCCCCCTTTTTACAGCAATTTCAGCTCTTCTGGGGAACGTGCTGCCGAAGCGCAGAGCATCGTTCCAGCAGGGAGCAACGGCTGGGACCGATGGGAGCCAGAGCCAGACTGGGAGCCAGGTGCAAAACCCGGAGAACCTCTCAGTGGGGACATGGGGGATGCGCCTCGACACTGGGCATCTCCGTCTGACCTGGCGCACCACAGCAATGGGTTGGGTCCTCTGGCCAGAATGGGCCCTCTGGCCATGAAGCCGCAACTCACTGCCAGACACCCATGGCGCTGCCTGGCTCAGCCCTGGCACCCACTGGAAGAGCAGCAGAATCTCTGTAGACTCAGGGCTTCCCAGCTCTGCGGTGACCCCTGTTGGCCCCAGCAGCCCACGGAGAAAGAGCCTGGAGTGTCCCAGAGCAGATGTTGGCTGACAGGCCCCATTCCCCAGCCAATGGGAAGTGGCTACAACTTGCATCATGGGCCTGTCCCTCTGCCCACGGGTTCCTGGCTCTTCATCATCCTGCCTCTATTTCTGGCGCTGTGGGCAGCTGGGTGCTAGTCACTGCATGGTCTAGCAGTGGGAGCAAAAGGTCATAGACTCACTAAGTCACCTCAGGCAAGTGAGGGGAATCACCCGTGCGACCATCCCCCAGAGTCCTGGTGGCTCCTCCACCACTAACTATTTTTAAATGGACACTGAGTGTTTTTCTCACAGGTCTGCTCTAGTTCCACATGAATTAACTCAGGGCCTGTGCTGTGCAGCTCAGGCTAGATAACCACATCGGTCCCGTCTAGCCTTGGACTCTGGGAATCTCTAAGTCCCCAACCCCAACTCAGCCCAGAGGCCTCAGGATTCTCCTCCGCTTCCTGCCCTGAGCTCCTGTCTTGCTGAGTGTCATTAAACAGCTGCCGCTTACCATCCCAGAGGTGGCTGCATCTTGGCGGTGGGTGAAAGGAAATGATCCCTGCATGGGTTAAAGGAGACTGATGAGGGGGTGCTTGTGCCCCTGCCATGGAGGAGGGGGAGTCATGGGGGCTGCTTGGCCTAGCCTAGGAGACGGGGGGGCTGTGCCCCCCTAAAGCCGCTGCTTATGCATGGCCTGTGCAGTGAGGCTGGGGCCTTGGAATTCAAAGAAATGTCCCGAGCTTCCCTATGCACTGAGGAACAAGGGCTGAGCGTTTGAGCACAGTCCTGGGAGCCCAGACACCTGGGTCCTAATTCCTCATGCTCTCTGCAGCCTTGAGCACGTCACACCCAATCAGACTTTCCAAAATGGCTCCCATCTCCAGTCGCCACCAGGATCAAGGACCTGCCCCCATCACATGTAAGCTGATCCTGAGCCAAGTCTAGGGGATTCTGCAGAAAGGGTTGGAGTGGGGGGGGGTGAGGGCTCTGGCTGGGGGTGTGGGCTCTGGGGTGGGGCTGGGGAGAGGTGTTCGAGCTGTGGGAGGGGGCTCAGGGCTGGGGCAGAGGATTGGGGTGCAGGCTCTGAGGGGTTTGGGGTGCAGGCTGCCATGGGGCTACGGTGGGGAGAAAGGACTCCCACCAGCCCTTTCTCGCCGCAGCAGCTCGAGGCCGAGTGACAGGTGCCTGTCCCCGGCTGCGGCAGCTCTGGCAGGGCTGGGCTGGGCCAGACCAGATATGGGGCTCCTCTCCCTGGCAGCTACAGCGGGGCTGGGCTAAGCCAAAGGAGAGGCTCCTCTCCCTGCCTGCACCATCCTTGACAGCCTGCTGCACGGCCGAGTAGCTTACAGGGAACTTAGGCTGCAGATCAGTTGCTCTTCAGGGCAGGGACACCGCAAGAGACAATAGCAGAGCAATAACGCCGGGCCATTGTTCTGCACTGGTGCAGCATGTGTGCAGGACAGAGCCACCACGTGGGGACCGTCGGGTCATTGGGAATCATTGTCACCCTGCTGATCTGCGAGGAGGGGACAAGCCGGGGAGTCTGGCGGCACCGGTTGTGAGTGCTGTGGGTGACTATGAACTCTGGCCGGCCACATCAGGCTGCGATGGCCAGTTTGGGTGTGAGGCTTGGCTTGACCTTCCCAAAGTCCCCAGCCCCCCAGCCTGAGCTAGAATTCCAGAGCTGACGAAAGAAGGTCGTTGGCATCCTGAGCGCTCCCATTGAGAGGGAATAGCTCTGACCAAGGGACAGTCAAACGGGTCCAGTGGGGCGAGGTCGCTTGGCAACGCAGTCACCCGGCAGGGGCCTGGAGGCTGAGCGGCTGACACCGTGGGCGGGGTGGTGGGCATGGTGGTCGGGCTGTCGATTGGTTGTTCTGGGTGCTATTGAATGAGTTGGAGGTGAGTGCGTGGGAAGCGTTTACAGCAGCCCGGTCCCCAGCAGGCCGGCCCCTTGGGGTGGAGTTCTGGGAGAGGTCCTGTTTAAGCTCTGGGCATGTCTGAAGGATCAGTGCCTGTGCCATGGGGACAGGCAGCTGGAAAGGGGGGGGCAGCTCTCAGCAGAGGGTGTTAGACAGAGGGTCTGTGCCCTCAGCGTGGGCCTAGGCACCCCAACACTGGGGCAGTGGCTGGGCTCTATTTAGGATCCGGAGGCTTAAAATACCCAGAGAGCCAGCACTGGGGTTCGTCCCAGCAGTCCAGTGGGTGGCCAGGACGGGGAGCTCGGCTGGGACCTGTGACAATGGGGTCTGGCTTAGCAACTCCTGCCCTGGCCAGGAGCCCTCCCAGTCGGTGCTGAGGTCAGAGATTGCCGTTCGCTGCACCTAGAAACCTCCCCCGCTCAGTGTGTGGGTCTGGAGCTCAGACAGAGAGCTGGAGGAGGGGGGCGGGCAGAGCATGCTGGGTCCTTACCTGCAAACAGTGGTGCTGGAACACTTTTAATAGTGGGGATGCTGCAAGTCAGCCCCCTTACCCCTGTCCCCCCCTCTCCCCAGACAGGGATAAGGGGGCCAAGGCTGGGACCACAGCTGGAGGCAGGCATGGGGCTAGGAGCAGAGCCCCAGGCGTGGGGCTGGCAGCAGAGCCCTGGGCGTGGGGCTGGCAGCCAGGACTCTGGATGCAGGGTGACAGCCAGGACCCCAGGCAAGGGGCCAACAGCCTATGTACAGGGCCGGGAGTGGAGCCCTGTGTAAAACCTGAGGTGCTGCTGCACCCCCGGCACCCCTCGTTCCCGCACCTATGCATGCAGATAAGCATGCTCTCCCCTTCAGGAGCCCATGTCCCCTGGGGCCTTCCCCTGGGGCAAGAACTCAGCCCTCCACATCTGATCCCCTCATCATCTGATGCCACTTCCTGCTCAGGGAGGAGGGACCCCCCCTGCATAGAGTTCTGACCTCCGCAGCAGCCTGCTCAACCCCATGGGGGCTGGGGCGAATGGAACCCAGGAACTGCCGGTGGCCCTTGGAGACGGGGCTGTTCCGAAGGCATCGGCCGATGGAGGGAGTGCCCAGTTGTCATGGGCATTTTACTAGTGCTCTGGGTGCTGACCTTGGGCCGATCTGTGTTGGAGCCACAGCCATGGACCAGCATGGAGTCTCCACTGGGCCTGCTGCCTGCCTGCCTTTCTTTGTTCCTGTGACACTCCATTAGCCCCAGGACACCTTCCCCTGCAGTGCTGAAATGGGGAACACCTGGAAGTCTCTCCCTAGTCCCCTTCCTCTACTAGAGGCAGGTCGCCAGCCCTGGTGGAGGGCACAAACCCCTGCTCCTCCACAGCCTTGCCCAGCAGCCTGGCCCTGCCTTCACGGTCCTGCTGCAGCTGGTCCAGGAATGGTGTCAATGGGTCCCACGAAACCTCTTCCTGGGCTCTGTGTCAAGCATCAGGCGGAAGCAGATAGAGCGAGGCCAGAAGGCTCCCTGCTGCTCCTTGCTCTGGTTCTGCATCACCCAACAGGAGCTGCTGGTTCCTTGGACTCCCTCCACACAGCAGCTGGGCTTGCTTAGCGTCTGCCACACCACAGGCTTCCCGCTCAGGGTGGTCCAGGTGGGACAGCTGAGGATGGGGAATCTGGCTTGGATCAAATCAAAACCCAATATGAACCTGCGGCCAGACCCCGAGGCTGTTCTGGAGAGCCTCTGGTAAGAGTTTTTGAGTCCGCTTCTCCTTTCTGGGCTTCCTTCCAGGGCCAAACAGTGCAGGGGCCGAGGGATGCTCTTCTCAGAGATGCCAACACTAGACGGGCCACTCAGATCATCTAGTCTGACCTCCTGCACTGCACCCCCGGGGATTCCTGCATCCAGCCCGGGGACATGTGGGAAATTAGAGCAGATGTTGGAGGAAGATCCAGACTTGGTGCCAAGGCTCAAAGTGGAGAGTCTGGGGAAGTTGTTCCCCTGGTTGGATCCCCTGGATGTGAAACAAGCAGGGGCGGCTCTAGGCACCAGCAAAGCAAGCACCTGCTTGGGGCAGCCCATTTGCAGGGATCGCAGGGAAGCTGAGAACCAACAGGGGGCTCTGGGAACTGTAGTTCCTTGGTTAGCTCCCTGCTTATAAAGCCAGCCCTGGAGCAGGGAAAGAACTACATTTCCCAGCATTCCCTTGGCCACTACCAACTGGGAAGGAAGGAGGGGGACCTCATGCGGCAGCCTGCTGTGAGTGCTGTGAATGGTAGGGAGACCAGACTTTAACATTCAAAAAACAGGACACTCCACGGGGAGGGAAGCCCCCCCCCGCAACCATCCACTCCCTCCGACTGCCCCCCACAGAACCCCCAACCCATCCAACCCCGCTCCCTGTCCCTGATCACCCCTGCCGGGACCCTGCCTCTAACTGCCCCCCAGGACCCCATCCCCTATCTAAGCGCCGCTGCTCCTTGTCCCCTGATTGCCCCCTCCCGGGACCCCTGCCCCTTGGGACCCCAGCCCCTATCTAAGCCTCCCTTCTCCTTGTCCCCAACTGGCCCCTCCTGAGACCCTCCCCCTAACTTCCCCGAGGACCCCACGCCCTACCTGTCCCCTGACAAACCCCTTGGACTCCCATGCCTATCCAACCGCAGCCTGTCCACTGACTGCCCCCCAAACCTCCGCCCCATCCAATGCCCCTGCTCCCTGTCCCTTGACTGCCCCCTGGAACTCTCTACCCCTTCTCCAACCCCCCAGCCTCCTTACCGTGCCACTCAGACCAGCATGTCTGGCTCCGTGCAGCTCCAGACACGCTGCTGCATACATGCTGCCGTGCTCCCCCATGGAGCCCACAGGCCCCCCCCCCCACACCACCACCACCACACACACACCCAGCACCTGCTTTCCAGATTTGAACACCTCAAAATTCAGGAGTGCTCAAGCTCAGTTTGGGCAGCTTCATTTCTCCCAAATCAAATATACTGATCCACTGTAACTTGCTGTAGAAAAAGTAGGATAAAATTGAGCAAGAAATGCTTCCCAGTGATTATTAGGACTGGAATTGCTATTTTCAACAGCCATTGCCTTTTTTTTGTTTGTTTGTTTTGTTTAAAAGGAAGACAGTGATATTGCATTGGCAAATTCCCCATAGAAAGAAAGAGTGGAACAAAAGAATAATAAAGGCATCTCAAATTTTCCTCGTTTATGGAGGACAGTCTTATAATATGCATCCAGATATCCTCCAATCACACAAGCTGAAAATTGTTCCACTTTACTGCAGCTCTGTAGCCATATGGGAACCAGTCCTGTCTGTGTTTTGTGCACATCCAAAATTCCTGCTGAATGACCCGCCCTGGGAGCGAGTTACCAGTGACTCAGGGCTGCGGCGGAAGGAGTGTGCTGGTGGCGGGGGAGGAGAGCCCAGGACTGGGGCGGCAGGAGGTGTTTGGGGGCACTGGTGGGGGGGGGAAGGAGGGAAGCCCAGCACTGGGGTGGCAGGGGCGGGGGGAGCCCAGGGCTGGGACAGCAGGGGGGTATGGGGAGGAGCCCAGGGCTGGGACGGGGGGCAGCCAAAATTTTTTTTTCCTTGGGGTGGCAAAAAACCTAGAGCCGGCCCTGGAAACACGTGGGCATTAAAACCTGTTAAGGTTCAGCTTCCAGACATCAGATCTTGCTCTGCCTTTGACTGCTTGATTAGAGAGCGCGCTGCTCCCAGAAATCTCCCCCCATGCAGGTGCTTTTAGACCAGTCACCTCTTCACCTCCTCTTGGGCAAAGTGCTTCAGTCTCCGCCGTCAGGCTGGTTTCCCAGACCTCAGATCGTTCTTGTAGCTCTTTTCTGAACCTTCTCTAATTTTCCAACCTCCTTCTTACCGTGTGGACCCCGGCTTGCATGCAGAATTCCAGATCGGACAAGAGCCGGATCTGGTGAGGCATGCAGCCCAGCTTCCAGACCAAAGGGGAAAACCCACGATAAATCTACACAGCAACACAACACCCGCGGCTGGCCTGGCTCTGCTGACTCGGGCTTGTTCTGCAGGGCTAAAAATTCCTATGCAGACATTCAGGCTGAGCCTGGAGCCCGAGATCTGGGACCCTGAGAGGAGGGAGGGACCCGATCCTGGGCTCCAGCATGAGCCCGAACGTCTGCACAGAAACTTTTAGCCCTGAAGCCCTAGCCCGAGTCAGCCAAACCGGCCAGCTGCAGCTGCGCCCAGGTCTGTTATTCCAGTAACAGACCCTGCAGGCTAGAGTCACAAAGGGATTTAGGTGCCCAACTGCCACTTTACTCCAAAGAGGATGGAGCTCGGCTGTTCTCAGTGGTGGCAGATGACAGATCAAGGAGCAATGGTCTCAAGTTGCAGTGGGAACGGTCTAGGTTGGATATCAGGAAACACTGTTTCCCTAGGAGGGTGGTGAAGCACTGGAATGGGTTACCTAGGGAGGTAGTGGAATCTCCTTCCTTAGAGGTTTTTAAGGCCCAGCTTGACAAAGCCCTGGCTGGGATGATTTAGTTGGGAATTGGTCCTGCTTTGAGCAGGAGGTTGGACTACATGACCTCCTGAGATCCCTTCCAACCCTGATCTTCAATGATTTTATGCACCTAAAAGCCAGAATCAGGCCCCACTGGGATTCACAAAGGCCCCGGTCAGCTGCCGCTGACGGCTGAACTCACTCAGCACCTACCTTTCTGCAGTAAGAGATCCCAAAGTGCCCACGTGCTGCCGCCGGGCACATGCCCTGCAGCCACATGCCTGGTGTGCAGACACCTAAGCCTAGAGCCGTGCATGTCCCAGGGGAAGATGGATCTGCCCTGCAGGGCCCCTCTGGCAAGTGGGCTCAGAGATCACCTACTGGATCAGGCAGAGACGCTTACAAGGAGACTCGGTGCCTAACGCCAGGAGAGGATTCACAGCTGAGAATGCCAAGCAGAGGGAGGCACCTCCCTGCAGCCAGGACTTAGGCACCTGGCCTGGGAGAGGGGCAGGACTTAATGCACGCCCCTTGGCTCAGCACCCCGCCTGCGGGACCTCAGTGAGGAGCTGCCCGGCCTGCTGGCTTTTGGGATTCCCATTCAGAGGCGCCCGTCACTGCACAGGGAGCCTAGACACCCAATTCCAGCTTTGTGAATCCAAGTGATTTTCTAGGCGCTGTGACACTGACCATCACCCTGCCTAAGCTTCTCTGGGGACGCAGGCCTGGGGTAGCAACCCCAGCCGCAGCAAGTGCGGGACCTGGGACCTTCAGCACCAATGCGCAGACCATGGCCACTTCAGTTAAGCAAGTGACTCCATGGAGTTGCAGCACTAGTAGACTGGTGTCCTCGATGTGGATGAGCCACAAGAAGGAGCTGCGACCCGCTTCATGCATGGCACTCGCTGCTCAGAGACTGGGTTTGAACTGAGGGCGAGATCCACAAAGGGACCCCAGCAGTGCAGGGCCTGACGCCGAGGCGCCTGGTGCCCCTGGAACGCTCACCCCACGCCAGGCAGGCAGAGGCAGGAGAGGGAGGTGCCTAAGAAAGCGACTCACAGAAGCCAGCCCATAGGAAGTGCCTGGGGCAGGGGTGGGAGGCAGGGAGGGAGGCGCCGCAGGATGCACAGCTCTGAACACCTTTCTCATAAACACCTTGTGAACACCCTCATAAACACCCCTGTTTTCAAATCCCTGCTCTGCCGCCTTGGAGAAGGGACTTGAACCTGGGCCTCCCGTTATGTAAGCAGGCGATTGGTCCCCACTATCGTGGGGAACTTTCCTGGCTTATGCACGACCCCTGTGGAATGGGCTGGTGAAAGGATCCGAGTCCTCGCTCCCACTCCCTTTACCCAGAGGCCTCCCTGCCCTCGAGGGCTCCCCTTCCACCCTCCTGTGGCAGAGTCCTCGTAACCCCGACAAGGCTGGGCCCAGGATTCGTGGGGGGCTGCACCCCCAACCTTGTGATGGTCACGTAGGGCAGCGAGGGTGTCCCCACTCCGGGATGCTCTCTCTGCTCTGGACGCTTCCCTGACCCACTGATCATCATATACAGTTCAAAGCAAACACAATTTATTAAACAGCAATCAATTTTTAAAAAATAAGGAAAAATCGGGAAAGGTAAGGAGAACACGTCACCTGCTCCGTGGCACGGGGACATCGCAACCAGCGTCTCTGGAATGTCAGGGCAGTTCACAGTGCGTCCCTCACACGTCCCAGGCCTCCTGCCCAGGCCCAGGCTGTGCTGCAGGGACGCTGCGGGTCGGACACGTGCTCTGGCGGTGGCCACACGCCCTCTGGCTGTAGGTGGCCAGACCCTTCTTCCCAGCGTCGTCCCGCCCCATTGGGGTTACGATCCCCCTCCAAGTCTGGCCTGCAAGGCCCCTTGGCTGGGGGCATCTCCCTGCGCTGGGCCCACTGCCCAGGGTCCCCCTCGCTCTCCTCAGATGCTCACCGCACCCGGCTCCGGACTGCTCCAGCCCCAGCCCCAGCCCCAGCTCCAGCCCCAGCCCCAGCACGGCTGCTGCTCTGCCTCAAGCCCCCTGGGCTGCTTCTCTGGCCCCTCTGGCTCCGGTTGCTGCAGCTTTGCTCCCAGCACAGGTCTGATCCCTGGGCTGCTTCTGTGGTTCTCTCTGGCCGGCGCAGAAGTTTAGGCAGATGGAACTGGCTTTTCAGGTGTTCAGGCACTGAACAACGCAGATGGGCACCTGGTGGGATTTTCAAAAGCACCTATTTTCTGCATCTTTACGTGCCTAACTACACTTAAGGATCTGGCCATGCTCCCCAGCCCTAAAACAGCAACCCAGCCAGGTGCTGGCATCCCTCGCAGGGCCGAGGTGAGGCTGTGCAGTGGCGTTGTGTTGGGCCTGAACTCCACCTCAGTGAAGTGGTTGGAAGGGGACGTGCTCCTGATTGATCAGAAAATCAGAGCCCGATGCCCGTGCCGACTACTGTCACCCTCCGCCCACCTCACCCTCCGTTCCACCGGACACTAGATGTGGCGTAGCTGCATGCTGTTACCCAGCATGCTCAGCGTGGCGTGCAGGGCCAGGCCAAAGGGGTGGAGTGCAGCCCAAGCTAAGGTGCTGTGTCTGAGCCTGGCCAGCTGGAGCTGTTCCAAGGGGCTTCCTCTTCCTCTCCTCCCTGAGTTTTAGTTTTATGGCCCCGGCCCAAGGTGCAGATGTGCACGTGGAAGCATCCAATGAAAAGTGCGCAGCTCCCTCTGCTCAGCACGCAGGCCGTGCTCAGCGCTCAGGAATTTCGCCCTGACCCGTTTTGGCTCCTCTCCTCCCGTCCCGTGACTCCCCACGACGGAGCAGCTCAGCGGCGTGCTTCCCCAGCTCGGTGCTTGGGGCCAGCACACAGCACCGGCCGTACCCCCGAGTTCCCCTCCGCCAGCAGCCGCCTTCCCTTCCCAGAAGGGCATGCAGAGCGCCAGGATTTATGGCTCCCAGCTGGGCTCCAGGTGCTACGGCTTTTGCCCATTTTTTGCTTCCTTAAAGGGATACAATCAATTAACGCTCACTCTCTCTTTTTACAGTCAGCCTCTTGCTGGCGAAAGGTGCCGGCTCCACAGGGCACCAGTAGCTGCAGGGCCTTCCTCCAGCCTCCGCCTCTGCCCCCGCTTTACAACACAGCAGCACCTGCAGGCCCTGAGCAGAATCATGGCCCCCTTGTGCTAAGTGCTGCACAGACACAGAGTGAGAGAGAGAGTCCCTGCCCCAAAGTGCCACAGTCTGACTAGACAAGACAGCCACACAGAGGATGATTATCTCCTTTTTACAGATGAGGGACTGGAGCATCAAATGCCTTTGCCAGAATGACGCAGGGAGCCTGGCAGACCCAGGCAAAGTTCCAGCCTTGTCCCTTAGCCCCAAGCCTGGCCTTCCTCTCTAATCCCTCTAAAGTGCACGGGGCTCAGGCACCCCAAGCCCTTGGGGACAGGAATATCACATGTCCCAGGGGAACCCCTAGGAGTCTGGTGCCATAGAGAACACAGCGTGTAGGAGCCTACCAAATTCACAATCCATTCTGGTCAATTTCACAGGATTTAAAAATCGTAAATTTCACTATTTCAGCTATTTGAATCTGAAATTTCACATTGTTGTAATTGTAGGGTCCTGAACCAAAAAGGAGTTGCGGGGGGGATTGCAAGGCTATCGTACGGGGGGGGGCGTGAGGTACTGCTACCCTGACTTCTCCACTGCTGCTGGTGGTGGCGCTGCCTTCAGAGCTGGGCAGCTGGAGACCGGCGGCTGCTGGCTGAGCACCCAGCTCTGAAGGCAGCGCCACCGCCAGCAGCAGCGCAGAAATAAGGGTGGCCTGGTATGGTGTTGCCACCCTTACATCTGCGCTGCTGCTGGGTGGCCGGGGGGTCAGGGGGGGACACACGCTGCCTTCAGAGCTGGGTGCCCGGCCAACAGGTGCCACTCTCCAGCCGCCCAGCTCTGAAGGCACTGCAGAAGTGAGGGTGGCAATATTGCAACCCCCATAAAATAACCTTGTGACCCCCCACAACTGCCTTTTGTTTCAAGACCCCCAATTTGAGAAATGCTGGTCTGCCCTGTGAAATCGTGTATACTATAGGGTAAAAGCACAAAAAAGACCAGATTTCACGGCCTGTGACGCATTTTTCATGGGCGTGAATTTGGTAGGGCCCTCACAATGTGGCATTTGCATTTGCCATATAAACTCCAGCCACTGCACAGACACTTGTGCCCAGTGCACCTTTTGCACCATCTGTTTTCAGAGCACAAACTTCCCTGCCCCCCAGAAATACCTAGTCCGTCTGTGTCTTCCTGCTCAGTGAAGCTATGCTGGTTTACACCGCCTGGGAATCTGGCCCTTACAGACTGTGCAAGGCTTCTCAGGAAAGAAAACAGGAAATTCCCAGGCCAAAAACTCTGTTAAATGGAAGTGAAGATTGTGACAGCAAATAATTGAACTTTCATGTCCAGTGAATTGTAGAAAACATTGCAAAAGCAGAACAAGGTCATTGACAGGAAAATCCTATTGCCCTCGAAGTGCCTTTATCTGACCTGTAAACACGGCCAATCTCACTTCACACGTTTCCAGAACAGCCTGCCCCAGACGACCTACATTTCCCATCCCCACGTCACTAATTACATCCTCCTGCCGGATGGTTCTGCTTCTACCTGCTACCCTTTCCCAGGGCTTGGCTTTGCGCTGTGCAAATGCAGACACTCCATGAGCAAACCCTGCAGGGAGGCATTTCCTTCTCCTGAGTCGGTCAGAACGGGGCTGCGGATGCATTTGGGGCTCTCGTTTGCCCTGTGCTCCCCCCTCTGGGGGCACTTGTCAGCGCTCCCTCAAACCGAGGCCTTCCTGCCTCTCTGCCAGATTGGTATTATCCAATAGGCCAGTTCCCAGCGGTTCTGGGCTTTGATTTTCCCCACTTGTGTCAGGCAAAGATTAGGCAGCTCGTTCTTGAGAATTTAGATTTGCCTCAGCAGCCGCCCTGGTTCTGCTCCCCTTCCCAGCCCCCTCCCCCCCCAGCTGGACTGAAACAAACAAAACCAGGTCTGTAGGAAACGCCACATGGAGGAAAGCAGGTTTGCTGCCTCCCAGCCCTAGCAGGGCATGTGTTTGTGGGTCTGCCTCTCTGCCTTCGGGGGTGCAATAGGGCTGAGTGCGCTAGTTGGCGTGTTTGTGAACACGTCTTTGTGTGTGTTTTTCTTCCTCTTTGTGTATACGTGTCTATGTGTGTGCACCTCTGCGTGTGTGTACCTGTATTGCTGGGGGTCTGTGTGTAGCTGTCTGGGATGGGTCTCTGTGTGCGTGTTCATGCCGTGTTCATGCAGCACTCACTCTCTAGTCCCTGTTTGTCCCCTGTTAAGGCGGGGGGGAGTGGGAGGGGGATGCCAAGAGTCAGGCAGTGCAGACTTGCAGCTCCTCCCAGCGACAGCGAGAGGCCGAACACAGACACACCCCTGCTTTCTGTGTGAGCAGGGTCTGGATGAACTCTCCCTTGACAGCGAGCTTGGCGGTGGAGAGACTTCAGGAGCAAGCTGTGTTTACATGAACACACCGACTCTGCGTACGTGTCCGGCAGACAGGAGCCGTGTTACTCAAAAGTGATCAACTTTGGCTGGTGTTGGGTTACAAATCACTTTAGTACTGAATGCAGGGTAGTGAAATGCTGTTACCAATCTCGTTGTCTTTATTGTGTGAATAAAGGGGAGCAGAACTGTGCTTAACCTGGCCCAAATGAAAGGTTCGCCCTCAGCTGAAAGGACCTCGTTAAGCCTGGGGCTCGAATGCCAGCGCCCTGTAAGAAAGGGGTGGGGACAGGTGTGTGAGTTAGGAGGGGTGGCGGCTTCCCTAAGGGTCCCTAGTTTGTTTTAACTTCTTCCCTCCCCACTGTTCAAAGACAGAGCTAAATGGGCTTTATTAGGAGCCTTTTGTTAGTAAGAGCTGAAAACACTTGTAATGAAGCAGTATTTCTGCCCAGCCTGCCAAGTTTTAAAAGTCACTGAGAAACTGACATGCAGAGCTCACAGCAGAGAGGCAGGTGGTAGCAGTGGGTAGCTGCCACAAGTGGCAAGCAGTTGGCTGGTGGGCACGGCTGGCAGTGAGGCCAGGAAGCCAGCGGCAAGCGGGGCAGCTAGCCAGAGCAGGTGCTCAGAGGGTGGAGCAAACAAGGTGCCTTCTTCCGTGGGTGGGAGGGGAAGAGTGGGAGCAGAGGGGAGCACAGAAAAGGAACTTTTGGTTGTAGAACTTAAGAGCATGAGGCAGAAGACTCTGCCCCTTCACTCCGGAGTGGGTGTCCTGCTCACAGTTTTATGATTATGAATCCTGCTTGTGGCATTTTCCCTAATTAATGTTGGGTGACTTCCCGCCTTTCATTAAAAGTTTCTTTTCTACACTCAGGCTCAGTGTGTAATTTTCCTAGGTTAATGGGTGGGGGCTTGAGCTGGTTCTGTGTTGTAGTGTTGAAAAGGAACCCCTAGATATTGAACCCGGCCCTGGCTGCTGCCAGCCAGAAGGGTTACATCTGTAACTTGTCTAGACACTGAGCGGAAGCAGGAAGATATTTCCTCCTGGGTTCACAAAAAGGGATTTCAGGGAAATAGTGTTTCAGGCAAAAGGAGGGGCCATGGGGAACAGGGGCTGTCCCCGTGGGGGGGTGCAGGAACCAGGGGCTGTCCCCATGGTGGGGGAGGGGTGCAAGAGTCAGGGACTGTCCACCCTGGGAGTGGGGGAGGGGGCAGGGTCTGTCCCCAGTGGAAGGGGCCAGGGGCCTGGGGCTGTCCTCGATGGAGGATGCAGGGAGCAGGGGCTGTCCTCAGTGGGGGAGCCAGGAGCCAGACAGTGTCCCCACTGCAGGGTGCAGGAGACAGAGGCAATGGAGGAGTTGCAGGCTATCCCCATTTGGGGTGAGGGGAGGCGAGTCGGTGAAGTGGTTGTGGTCTGCCCCCATTGGGAGGGATGGAAAACTCCAGTCCTGGCAACTCACAACCATTAACAATGTCATGGCACCATTCCCAGAATCCAGGGTGTTAACTCAGATCCCTGGCCTGATGCCCACACTGCTCGTCATGTTCCTCCGCCTTCAAATTCCCCTTGCAGTGCCAGCTGGATACAGGATTCCTCTTGCCTCTCTGTTCTGCCCTGCTGTGCTGCTCCCTAGCAGTGGCTGTATTTCAGCCGCAGGTGAGAGGCTCATGTGAGCATTCTGCATAGTGCTCTGGGGGCCCTTGAAAGACAGTGGAGAGATGACGCACTTGCTTGTCTGTGACTCCAAACCTGGGAGATGCTGGCTCTGTGGGCCTGTGATTTCTAGTGCTATTCATTTTCTGTATCTGCGCCCTGCAGCCCCACTCATGCACCAGGCCCCCATTGCGTTGGGTGCGGCACACTATTAGTGTGCTGGGATCCCCGGGGTACAACCTGGAACTGGGGTACCCCTTCACTCTCCAACCTGGCTGTCTCTCACAGTGCTTTGCCAGTGACACGCAGTGAACCTCTCCAGGTGCTGTTATCACTCAGTACAACAGAAGGTGGAGCCCTACACCCAGCTAGATTGCATGAATGCTTCTGGAGTCACTCACAAATCACACAAACCAGCAAATCTCCCAAGCCCCAAGCCGTGCACCCTTGGAATATATTGTCTTGCCCTGGTCAGAAGCCTGACCAGTATAAATTTATCACCTAATCTGTCCCTACCTCAATGTGGAGAAGACACACACTAGCCTTTGTAAATTGAGCAGAGATTTCCCAAGCACTTCAAGCAAAACACACTGTTTTAGGTAAAATATACAACAGATGCATTAACTACAGACAGATAGCTTTTAAGTGATTATAAGTGGTAGGCACAAAAGATCAGAGATAATTGTCAAAGAAAATAAAAGGTAAGTGCATGGTTTAAATTTTAACCCTTATTACACTAGGCAGTATTTGGATCAAGCAGTTTTTCTCACCCCACTGGATGTTGCAGGCAGGTTATAATTCTTAGTACACAGGTCTCCCCTTTAAGGCCTGGTCCACACTGGGGGAAGGGGTCGATGTAAGATACATAACTTCAGCTATGGCAATACCGTAGCTGAAGTCGACGTATCTTATTTCGACTTACCTCCCATCCTCATGGCGCGGGATCAACGGTCGCGGCTGCCTCGTCGACTCCGCTACTGCCGCTCGCTCTGGTGGAGTTCTGGAGTCAATGGGAGCATGTCTAGATGAGACGTGATATATCGATCCCCGATAAATCGCTCGCTACCCGCCGATACGGCGGGTAGTCTGGACGTACCCTAAGTCTCGGACCAGTCTCCTCAGTTCAAGTCTTTGTCTTCCCAGCATTCTTGTTACTTCCAGCACAGATGATGGAGGAGAAAGGTAAAAACATGATGCCACTGTCCCCTATTTTATATTCTCAGTCCATGTCCCTGGAAGACACTAACCCAGACACGTCCCGGTGAGCTTTGCGGAGTCACAGAGTTGAGCAATCCCCGTTGCGTGGCACTTCTCTTACAGCACTACAAATGTAATGGTCACTTAAAACCTTCCTGGGAGTGGATCACCTCTTTTGTTGTCACTGGAGAACTAGCAGTGGACAACTCCCCAAATTTACAACATATTTCAGTAACAACCATACAGCAAAATCTCATAACTTCACACACATTAATGATACACACATTTTGACAGAACAATGTTGTTTCAGCAGATCATGACCTTTCATATGATATCTTACATGGATGCTTTGTATGAAATATATCATAATCATATGACAAGAGTGAATATGGGGGTTCTAGGGTGCAGCTTTGAGGTACAGAGTGCCACAATGAGGTATATTATGGTATGTTTTTAGAGAACTATCCACAATGACTCCAAGATCTCTTTTTTGAATAGTAACCACTAAATTAGAGACCATTATTTTATATGTGTAGTTGGGATTATGTTCTCCAATGTGCATAACTTTGCATTTATCAGCTCTGGATCTCATCTGCCATTTTGTTGCCCAGTGACCCAGTTTTGTGGGATCCTGTGACGCTGCACTCCATACGATTTTATGAAAATATGCTAATGAGCGTGAATATAATGTAACTGGAATATGCTTCATGCAAAAGGTCTCTTGTAAAGTATCATTACAAAGATTATAATCTACTAAGTGTGTTCATCCTATTTGTATAAATGTATCATTCTTGTATGTAAAGCTAGAAATATGAAATATAACTCTGAGGTCCTATTGTAATTATGCAAAGTGGGGGCCATTAATGGTGGTTTGGAATCTTGATGGCTCCCAGCAACCAGGACAATTGGTTGTAAATGGCCCTGTTTACTTGCAAGCCTTCCTGTGAGTCAGGCCAGGCAGAATGAAGGCTTGGGGGTCTCACTGGACATGTGACCATGTCACCTGGTACTGGAATCCATCTTAAACCTGGTGCTTTTCCATTTAGAAGGAGGAGTGGGGATCCAGAGAGACAAAAGATTCCCGCCTTGTGTTAAAGCTATATAAGGGGGTGGAACAGAACAAAGGAGGCTGCAGTCATGAGAAATCCCCTAGCTACCACCTGAGCGGGAACAAGGACTGTACCGGGGAAAGGACTGGGCTCGGACTAGAAAGGAGTCTAGTCTGTGAAAGAAGCTTATTGGACCATCTCTGAAGGTGAGATTTACCTGCATTCGGTTTCTTAAATGTATTAGGCTGAGACTTGCATGTTTTGTTTTATTTTGCTTGGTAACTTACTTTGGTCTGTCAGTTATTACTTGGAACCACTTAAATCCTACTTTTTATACTTAATAAAATCACTTTTGCTTATTAATTAACCCAGAGTAAGTAAGTAATACCTGGGGGACCAAACAGCTGTGCATATCATTCTATCACTACTATAGAGGGTGGACAATTTATGAGTTTACCCTGTATATGCTTTATACAGAGTAAAACGGATTCATATGGGGTTTGGATCCCATTGGGAGCTGGGTGTTTGGGTGCTAGAGGCAGGAGCACTTCTTAAGCTGTTTTCAGTTAAGTCTGCAGCTTTGGGGCGCGTGGTTCAGACTCTAGGTCTGTGTTGGAGCAGACTGGTGTGTCTGGCTCAACAAGGCAGGGTTCTGGAAGCCCAAACTGGCAGAGAAAACGGGCTCAGAGGTAGTCTTAGCACATCAGGTGACAGTCCCAAGGGGGTTTCTGTGATCAAACTGGTCACAGATCCCTTTGTATCTCTTTGCAGCCAGCTTTGGAGATAATTATCTTGAGTAATTTTGTATCATCTGCAAACTTTGCCAACTCCCTGCTTATCCCGTTTTCCAATCATTTTGAATACATTGAACAGCACCAGTCCCAGTAAAGATCGTAGAGGGACCCTGCTATTTGCCTCTCTCCCCTGTGAAATTGACTGTTTGTTTCTACGCTTTGTATGCTCTCTTTTAACCAGTTACTGATCCATGAGAGGACCTTCCCTCTTATCTCACGACTGCTGACTTAAGAGCCTTTGGCGTGGTTGTTATTTTTTATGTCGTTTGCTAGTTGCTCTTCAACCTCTTTTTTGGCCTCCCTAATTATACTTTTACACTTGCCTGGCCAGCGTTTATATGGTTTTCTTTTCGCCTCGGTAGGATTTGATTTCCAAATTTTAAAGGGTGTGTTTTTGTCTCTCACCGCCTCTTTCATTCTATTGTTTAGCCCTGGCGACATTTTTTGGTTCCTTTTACTGTTTTTTTATTATTACCGTATATACTCGTTCATAAGCCGAATATTTTTGGTAAAAAAGTGACGCATCAAAGAGCAGGGGGTTGGCTTATAAACAGGTCTACACCAAAATTTGATGATTTTAAACTCTGTGTAATCATTGAATTGAATATCTAATACACTGTAGTTTTGTTGACCTGTAGTGTCTGCAGGCATGGAGCCCCTCAGCTCCCTGTGGCCGCGGTTTGCCGTTCCTAGCGCCACTTCCCGCAGCTCCCATTGGCTGGGAACGGCGAACTGCAGCCACAGGGAGCTGAGGGGCTCCATGCCTGCAGACGCTCCAAGTAAACAAAACGTCCCGACCCGCCAGCAGCTTACCCTGACGGCTAGGAGCCAAAGTTTGCCAACCCCTGAAATAGAGGGTCAGCTTATGAAAGGGTCATACAGTTTTTGCTAACCATCTTTGGGGGGTCGGCTTATAAACGAACGGCCTAATGAACATGTATATACGGTATTTTATTTGGGGCATACATATAATTTGAGCTTCTATTATGGTGAGTTTTTTAAGTTCCCATGCAGCTTGCAGGCACTTCACTCTTGTGACTGTTCCTTTTAATTCCCATTTAACTAGTCTCCTCTTTTTGCGTAGTTCCCCTTTATGAAGTGAAATGCTCCTGGGGTGGGTTTCTTTGGTATTTCCCCCCCATGAGGACGTTACATTTAATTACATTATGGCCTCTATTACTAAGCAGTTCAACTATATTCACCTCTTGGCTCAGATCCTGTGCACCACTTATGACTAAATCAAGACTCGCCTCTTCCCTTGTGGGTTCCAGGACTAGCTGCTCCAAGAAGCCGTCACTAATGGTGTCCAGAAACTTTATCTCTGCATCTCGTCCTGAAATGGCATGTTCCTAGTCAATATGGGGAGAGTTGAAATCCCCCATTATTATTGGGTTTTCTGTTTTTGTAGCCTCTCTAATCTGCTTGAGCATTTAACAACCACCGTCACCATCCTGGGTGGTAAGTGGTATATTCCTATAGCTATATTGTTATTATTCAAGCATGGAATTTCTATCCATTTCTCCCTGTACATTACTGGTGTTTTACGGTAGTGCCCTGGCGCCCCAATCCTGGACTAGGACCTCATTGTGCTGGGTGCGGTACATTCTTAGGTGTATTATGGTAGTGCCCAGCCGCTCCAGCCATGGACCCCGCTGTGCCAGGCACTGCACAAATACATTGTCTGAAAATCTCCCAGCATTCACAGCTCACCCGGCGCACTCTGGGTGTTCATGGCTAAAGCAGAGACCAGTCCCAGAGAGAAACAAAATGGGATCTGACTATCTCAACCCAAGCATGCGGCTGCTCGCTGAGCTTTGTACCTCTCTGCTCTCCATAACCCGGCACCCATCTCCCACCAGCCTGTCAGTGGCATGTTTGGCTTTTCCCGGCTGGTGGCGTAAGTGGGCTGCAACTCTGCTTGAAACGGTTTAATGGCTGTATTCTGTTCTGCACCAAATTGTGGGCAGACCACAAAGGCAGTTAGCTGGTTTTCAATGCACTGTCAAATGAGCAGGACTGTCAGTCTGTTATTTAAGGGCATGTGTACCTCTGGGGCCGGGCAAGAGTGCATGGACTGAGCCCCGGTCTGCACTGCAAACCTGCATGGGTGTCACTCCGTCACTCAGGGGTGTGGAAAATCCAGTTATATCACCCCTAGCTCGCGGGTAGACAGGGCTATTCCAACAGGGCCTGTCCCGCCGCCATAGCTACCGACTCTTGGGGCAATGGGTTCACTGCACCCACAGGGGGCGCTCTCGTGTCAGCGTAGGCAGCGTCCTCACAAAGCGCTACAGCTGCAGGTGCAGCTGCGCTGTAAGTGTCCCGAGTCTGAACTTCTGCGGGGGGTGAAGTGGGAAAATGTCTTAGAAACCCAACCAGGACCAGAAGAGACCTGCTACGCACGCATGCACACGCGCGCGCGCGCACACACACACACACACACACACACACACACACACACACACACACACACAGACCTGCTACACACACACACAGACCTGCTACACACACACACACATACGTAGAGCCAGACCTGCTCTACACACACACACACACACACACAAACACACACACACAGCCCAGACCTGCTACACATGTGCACACACACACAAACACAGCCCAGACCTGCTACACAAGCATACACACACACACAGAACCCAGACTACACACACACACACACACACAGCCCAGACCTGTTACACACACACTCACTCACACACCCACAGAGTCCAGACCTGCTACACACACCCACAGCCCAGACTTGCTACACACACACAAATCTGCTACACACGTGCACACACACACACAGAGCCAGGCCTGCTACACACACAGACACACACACACAGCCAGGCCTGCTACACACATACACACACACATAGCCCAGGCCTGCTACACACACACACACAGAGCCGAGACTTGCTATACACGCGCGTGCGCACACACACACACACACACACAGAGCCCAGACCTGCTACACGCACATGAACACACACACACAGAGCTCAGACGTACCCTAAGTCTCGGACCAGTCTCCTCAGTTCAAGTCTTTGTCTTCCCAGCGTTCTTGTTACTTCCAGCACAGATGATGGAGGAGAAAGGTAAAAACATGATGCCACTGTCCCCTATTTTATATTCTCAGTCCATGTCCCTGGAAGACACTAACCCAGACACGTCCCGGTGAGCTTTGCGGAGTCACAGAGTTGAGCAGTCCCCGTTGCGTGGCACTTCTCTTACAGCACTGTAAATGTAATGGTCACTTAAAACCTTCCTGGGAGTGGATCACCTCTTTTGTTGTCACTGGAGAACTAGCAGTGGACAACTCCCCAAATTTACAACATATTTCAGTAACAACCATACAGCAAAATCTCATAACTTCACACACATTAATGATACACACATTTTGACAGAACAATGTTGTTTCAGCAGATCATGACCTTTCATATGATATCTTACATGGATGCTTTGTATGAAATATATCATAATCATATGACAGGAGTGAATATGGGGGTTCTAGGGTGCAGCTTTGAGGTACAGAGTGCCACAATGAGGTATATTATGGTATGTTTTTAGAGAACTATCCACAATGACTCCAAGATCTCTTTTTTGAATAGTAACCACTAAATTAGAGACCGTTATTTTATATGTATAGTTGGGATTATGTTCTTCAATGTGCATTACTTTGCATTTATCAACTCTGGATTTCATCTGCCATTTTGTTGCCCAGTGACCCAGTTTTGTGGGATCCTGTGATGCTGCACTCCATATGATTTTATGAAAATATGTTAATGAGCATGAATATAATGTAACTGGAATATGCTTCATGCAAAAGGTCTCTTGTAAGGTATCATTACAAAGATTATAATCTACTGTGTGTTCATCCTATTTGTATAAATGTATCATTCTTGTATGTAAAGCTAGAAATATGAAATATAACTATGAAGTCCTATTGTAATTATGCAAAGTGTGAGCCATTAATGGTGGTTTGGAATCTTGATGGCTCCCAGCAACCAGGACAATTGGTTGTAAATGGCCCTGTTTACTTGCAAGCCTTCCTGTGAGTCAGGCCAGGAAGAATGAAGGCTTGGGGGGTCTCACTGGACATGTGACCAGGTCACCTGGTACTGGAATCCATCTTAAACCTGGTGCTTTTCCATTTAGAAGGAGGAGTGGGGATCCAGAGAAACAAAAGATTCCCGCCTTGTGCTAAAGCTATATAAGGGGGTGGAACAGAACAAAGGAGGCTGCAGTCATGAGAAATCCCCTAGCTACCACCTGAGCGGGAACAAGGACTGTACTGGGGAAAGGACTGGGCTCAGACTAGAAAGGAGTCTAGTCTGTGAAAGAAGCTTATTGGACCCTCTCTGAAGGTGAGATTTACCTGCATTCGGTTTCTTAAATGTATTAGGCTGAGACTTGCATGTTTTGTTTTATTTTGCTTGGTAACTTACTTTGGTCTGTCTGTTATTACTTGGAACCCCTTAAATCCTACTTTTTATACTTAATAAAATCACTTTTGCTTATTAATTAACCCAGAGTAAGTAAGTAATACCTGGGGGAGCAAACAGCTGTGCATATCTCTCTATCACTACTATAGAGGGTGGACAATTTATGAGTTTACCCTGTATATGCTTTAGACAGAGTAAAACGGATTCATTTGGGGTTTGGACCCCGTTGGGAGCTGGGTGTTTGGGTGCTAGAGGCAGGAGCACTTCTTAAGCTGTTTTCAGTTAAGTCTGCAGCTTTGGGGCGCGTGGTTCAGACTCTAGGTCTGTGTTGGAGCAGACTGGCGTGTCTGGCTCAACAAGGCAGGGTTCTGGAAGCCCAAACTGGCAGAGAAAACAGGCTCAGAGGTAGTCTTAGCACATCAGGTGACAGTCCCAAGGGGGTTTCTGTGATCAAACTGGTCACAGATCCCTTTGTATCTCTTTGCAGCCAGCTTTGGAGATAATTATCTTGAGTAATTTTGTATCATCTGCAAACTTTGCCAACTCCCTGTTTATCCCGTTTTCCAATCATTTTGAATACATTGAACAGCACCAGTCCCAGTAAAGATCGTAGAGGGACCCTGCTATTTGCCTCTCTCCCCTGTGAAATTGACCGTTTGTTTCTACGCTTTGTATGCTCTCTTTTAACCAGTTACTGATCCATGAGAGGACCTTCCCTCTTATCTCACGACTGCTTACTTAAGAGCCTTTGGCGTGGTTGTTATTTTTTATGTCGTTTGCTAGTTGCTCTTCAACCTCTTTTTTGGCCTCCCTAATTATACTTTTACACTTGCCTGGCCAGAGTTTATATGGTTTTCTTTTCGCCTCGGTAGGATTTGATTTCCAAATTTTAAAGGGTGTGGTTTTGTCTCTCACCGCCTCTTTCATTCTATTGTTTAGCCCTGGCGACATTTTTTGGTTCCTTTTACTGTTTTTTTATTATTACCATATATACTCGTTCATAAGCCGAATATTTTTGGTAAAAAAGTGACGCATCAAAGAGCAGGGGGTCGGCTTATAAATGGGTCTACACCAAAATTTGATGATTTTAAACTCTGTGGAATCATTGAATTGAATATCTAATACACTGTCATTTTGTTGACCTGTAGTGTCTGCAGGCCTGGAGCCCCTCAGCTCCCTGTGGCCGCGGTTTGCCGTTCCCAGCGCCACTTCCCGCAGCTCCCATTGGCTGGGACTGGCGAACCGCAGCCACAGGGAGCTGAGGGGCTCCATGCCTGCAGACGCTCCAAGTAAACAAAACGTCCCGACCCGCCAGCAGCTTACCCTGACGGCTAGGAGCCAAAGTTTGCCAACCCCTGAAATAGAGGGTCGGCTTATGAAAGGGTCATACAGTTTTTGCTAACCATCTTGGGGGGGTCGGCTTATAAACGAATGGCCTAATGAACATGTATATACGGTATTTTATTTGGGGCATACATATAATTTGAGCCTCTATTATGGTGAGTTTTTTAAGTTCCCGTGCAGCTTGCAGGCACTTCACTCTTGTGACTGTTCCTTTTAATTCCCATTTAACGAGTCTCCTCTTTTTGCGTAGTTCCCCTTTATGAAGTGAAATGCTCCTGGGGTGGGTTTCTTTGGTATTTCCCCCCCATGAGGATGTTACATTTAATTACATTATGGCCTCTATTACTAAGCAGTTCAACTATATTCACCTCTTGGCTCAGATCCTGTGCACCACTTATGACTAAATCAAGACTCGCCTCTTCCCTTGTGGGTTCCAGGACTAGCTGCTCCAAGAAGCCGTCACTAATGGTGTCCAGAAACTTTATCTCTGCATCTCGTCCTGAAATGGCATGTTCCTAGTCAATATGGGGAGAGTTGAAATCCCCCATTATTATTGGGTTTTCTGTTTTTGTAGCCTCTCTAATCTGCTTGAGCATTTAACAGCCACCGTCACCATCCTGGGTGGTAAGTGGTATATTCCTATAGCTATATTGTTATTATTCAAGCATGGAATTTCTATCCATTTCTCCCTGTACATTACTGGTGTTTTACGGTCGTGCCCTGGATCCCCAATCCTGGACTAGGACCTCATTGTGCTGGGTGCGGTACATTCTTAGGTGTATTATGGTAGTGCCCAGCCGCTCCAGCCATGGACCAAGGCCCCGCTGTGCCTGGCACTGCACAAAATACATTGTCTGAAAATCTCCCAGCATTCACAGCTCACCCGGCGCACTCTGGGTGTTCATGGCTAAAGCAGAGACCAGTCCCAGAGGGAAACAAAATGGGATCTGACTATCTCAACCCAAGCATGCGGCTGCTCGCTGAGCTTTGTACCTCTCTGCTCTCCATAACCCGGCACCCATCTCCCACCAGCCTGTCAGTGGCATGTTTGGCTTTTCCCGGCTGGTGGCGTAAGTGGGCTGCAACTCTGCTTGAAACGGTTTAATGGCTGTATTCTGTTCTGCACCAAATTGTGGGCAGACCACAAAGGCAGTTAGCTGGTTTTCAATGCACTGTCAAATGAGCAGGACTGTCAGTCTGTTATTTAAGGGCATGTGTACCTCTGGGGCCGGGCAAGAGTGCATGGACTTAGCCCCGGTCTGCACTGCAAACCTGCATGGGTGTCACTCCGTCACTCAGGGGTGTGGAAAATCCAGTTATATCGCCCCTAACTCGCGGGTAGACAGCGCTAGGCCAACAGGGCCTGTCCCGCCACCGTAGCTACTGACTTTCGGGGCAATGGGTTCACTGCACCCACAAGGGGAGCTCTTGCCTCAGCGTAGGCAGCGTCCTCACAAAGCGCTACAGCCGCAGGTGCAGCTGCACTGAAAGTGTCCCAAGTCTGAACTTCTGCGGGGGGTGAAGTGGGAAAATGTCTTAGAAACCCAACCAGGACCAGAAGAGACCTGCTACGCACGCATGCACACACGCGCGCACACACACACAGACCTGCTACACACACACACAGACCTGCTACACACACAGAGAGACCTGCTACACACACACACACATACGTAGAGCCAGACCTGCTCTACACACACACACACACACACACACACACACAGAGCCCAGACTACACACACATACACACACACACACACAGCCCAGACCTGCTACACAAGCATACACACACACACCCACAGAGTCCAGACCTGCTACACACACCCACAGCCCAGACTTGCTACACACACACAAACCTGCTACACACGTGCACACATACACACAGAGCCAGACCTGCTACACACATGCACACACACACAGAACCCAGACCTGGTACACATGCGCACACACACAGAGCCAGGCCTGCTACACACATACACACACACACACACATAGCCCAGGCCTGCTACACACACACACAGAGCCCAGACTTGCTATACACGCGCGTGCGCGCACACACACACACACAGAGCTCAGACCTCCTACACACACACACACAAAGCCCAGAGCTGTTGCACAGACACAGCCCAGACCCCTCTCTCTCACACACACACACACACACAACCTAGTCCTGTTACACATCCCCACACACCTTGGCCTGGTTACACACACAGCCCAAACAGAGGGAGCAGCAAGAGACTCACAGTATAAACAAGTTTTTTTTCAGATTGGGGGAAAAAAATCAACATAAGCCAAAGTATCCTTGAGCAGGGCGTGCGTGTGGGTGGGCATGTCGCCTGTGTAACACAGTGTTTATGTGGGTGTGTCGTATGTTTGTGCACGTGTTCTGTAACATGCTGTGTCTCAGCATGTGTGAGTGTGTGTGCGTGCTGTACGTACTTCCTCTGAACCCCTCCATCAACTTGGCTTCACAAAATGGCGGAGCACATGGAAAACATATTCCCAGTAGTTGCATAGCTGCAGATGCACTAATTAACCCAACCCCAATGCCTCTCACAGGTGGGGAAGGTGGCCTAATGGGCAGAGCACAGGAATGGGACTCCAGGGAGCTGGGCTCAGCATCTGGCTCTGCCACAGATTTCCTGTGTGGCCTTGGGTGAGTCCCTTAATCCACCCTGAGCCTCAGTTCTTTAGCCAGGGAAGTGCTTCCCTTCCCTCCCCCCCCCCACGTCCCCCCCCATGGAGCCGATGGGGAGAACAGGGGCGAGATAAAAACAATCATTTTCATCACAATTTTGCATGAGCTCATTATGAGAATCTTGTTGCAACAGGGCCCTCTGCTGAACCAGCTTCCACTGTGACAGAGCAAACAGCCAGCAGCCACTTCTGAGGAGCCCTGCCCCTGGAAGCCGTCTCCTCCCCAGATGTTCTGTTATGTGATCTCTCTCTCCCCTCTGGCCTTGAGTCCAGCAGCCCACGGGCCTGGGCCCATGCTGGGAAGAGAAGATTCCTGATTTTCTCCAGGCCGGGTATGACTCACAGCTGGAGTGTGTGAATGGGAACGGTCCCCTGAGCTGGGCGAGAACCCAGGAGGGCACGGGGGAGGGGCAGAGGAAGCCCCCTGCTTTCCCACGTTTAGCCCTGAGCACCTTTGCCAATGGGAAAAGGGAGGAGGTGATCGGCACCTCCCCAAGGCCTCTTCCTGCCCTGGGATACGGAGAGGGCCACAAGGAAGGGGTGAGGCCACCTCTCTCCCGGGGACTGTGCTGCCTGTGGGGACCCTCTGCAGCCTTCCTGCCTCAGCTCCTGACCCCCCAGTCACAGCTGTTTCCAATGTTGCCTTTCCCCTCCTCAAATCCACAGGCAGGTCAGCCCACAGGTCGGTCGGATCTGGGGACCGGGCATCCGCAGTGCCGCCCTCCCCGCCTTCTAAACTTGGGACTGATTTAAAGGTCTTGGACCAGAATCCCCTTGGGGTCCGGCCTCTGAGCCTCTCAGTCCTGCTGGGGTCAGCGCTTCAGTCTGTTCTCCTCACGCAGGCGACCTCATCCCCTGCGTGGTCACACACAGGGGAAAGGGCTTGGGGTGACATGGGGAGGGCTTGGATGGAGTGTGGGGGCAGGGATTTGGGGGTGACAGGGGACAGTTTTGGGGAGGGCACAAGGAGGGGAGGGGGTATGACGTCTGGGGGGTGTGGGGCCGCTTGTGAGGAGGGGGGTGGGGTGTCACGGGGGGGGGGGTGTGGGTGGGGGGTTGGCATCAGTGCTTGGGGAGGGTTTGGGGTGAGCATGTGTGGAGGAGTTGGGGAATGTGTGTCGGGGGCACATGGGGTAGGTGTGGGGGCACCGTGTGGGAGGGATTTCGGGCCGCTTGGGGGCGGGGTGGAGGGGGCCTGTGGAGAGGATGTGGGGGTACCATGTAGGGAAGGATTTGGAGGAGCATTGGGAGGCACATGGAGGGTGTGGGGGTCCCAGGTGGGGAGGGTATGGGGGCCTATGGGGAAGGTGTGGGGGTACTATGTAGGGAAGGATTTTGGGGAGCATGTGGGGAGGGTGTGGGGGCCAGTGGGGAAGGTGTGTGGGGGCCTGTGGGGAGGATGTGGGGATACAATGTCGGGTGGGATTTGGAGGAGCTTTGGGAGGCACATGGTGGGTGTGGGGGCCTGTGGGGAGGGTGTGGAGGTACCATGTAGGGAAGGATTTGGGGGAGCATGTGGGGAGGGTGTGGGGGCACTGTGAGGGGAGGGTGTGGGGCCTGTGGGGAGGATGTGGGGTTATCATGTAGGGAAGGATTTGGGGGAGCATTGGAAGGCATATGGGTGTGGGGGTACCATGTGGGGAGGGATTTGGGGGAGCATGTGGGGAGGGTGTGGGGGTATCATATAAGAAAGGATTTCGGGGAGCATTGGGAGGCACATGGAGGGTGTGGGGGCCTGGGGGGAGGGTGTGGGGGTCCCATGTGGGGAGGGATTTGGGGAGGTGTGGGGGCACTGTGAGTGGAGGGATTGGGGGAGGGTGTGGGGGTACCATGTGGGGAGGGATTTGGGGGAGGGTGTGGGGGCACTGTGAGGGGAGGGATTTGGGGGAGGGTGTGGGGGCACTGTGAGTGGAGGGATTGGGGGAACACCCTTCCTCTGCCGCTGCTCCCCACACTGTGGCTCCCTGGAGCTCCTGTGGAACACACTGACCTGGCCGTGACCCCACCCCCAATTCCCACTGCCCGGGCCTGAAGTCATCTTGGTTACCAGTGTGTTTGTTTACCCTCCTCTCTTAGGGCGGATGCAAGGCCTCCCCTTCCCCCAGCAGGGAGCAGGACGGTGGAGCAAGGGCTCGTGGTGTGAGTCATGTGGGGGCCAGGGGAGCTGGTGCTGAAGGGCTGGGAGGGGGATTCCCAATTAGCCCCAGAGCCAAGGGCTCCTGCCATCATTCCCGCCTGGCCGCACAGAGCAGCAGGGTGCCTTCCCCAGCCCCCACCCAGGCACTGGGGCAGCACCCTGACCCCGGGGGCAGGTCACCAGCAGCAGGGTCGCTGGGGGACACAGTGGATGAGACCCAGCGACCCACCCTTGTGTTTGGGATTCAGCACATGATCCTGAGCCAGCCTTGGAAGCCACCCTGCTGTTCGTGCAGTAATGCCTAGAGGCCATGTCCCCCCCGTCTGTCTGTCTAGCACAGGCTGTGATTGCAGCGTGCGCAGGTACCGCGGCAGTGATTGGTGTCGAGCGATGGCTCAGGTACTGAGTGACGGCTCAGCAGGCTGGCCCTGCTGCCGCAGCACCTAGCTAGCACCGCGTCTCCACTTGAGCTGCAGTGACACCCCGGGAAGCAGCCGGGTGTAAAGGCTGCCTGGGTCGTGGGAGCTCCCAACCTGCAAATCCAGGCTCCAGCCAGCTCCTGAGACTGCCAATCAAACAGCTCGCACTGATTTGGGTGGGTTACCTGGGACCCTGAGCTAAGCCTGGGGGCCAGAAAGGAACCCCTGCCCCATTCTCTCCCCCACTACATGCAAGAGCTCTGTGGGACGGGGCAGAGGGAGCAGCCTGGGCTGTGGTCTGACGGACGCACTAGGCAGAAACCCATGTGCATTGTCAAAATCTCTTGCCAGGCATTTTTATCGCTGTGGGGCCGAGCCCTGGGTCTGTCTATGCCGGGAAGTGACGGCTCCGAACCTGCACTGCGGCTCCACCATTCCCAAGGGGCGGATCGCTAGCTACGGCCCCCTCTCCCAAATACAGCATGAGCGTGTGTACATACCGGGGGCAGAGCTCATGCTGCACCTTCTCCGCTGCTCTGCCTTTCTGCCTCTCACATTCTGCCAAGCCCTAATCCAGGCCTGTGCTCAGGCCCAGCCTGCATGGGGACTCCTGTGCAGCTTCAGGCACATCACGGCACGTCTGTGCCTCAGTTTCCCCCTCTCTATAATGGGGCCATCAGTCCTGCGTGGGGACAAGGTGGCTATGCAACGGCTACAGTCACCTCTCAGATGCAGATGCTGCCCCATGGCAGGGGGCTTCTGTCCCAACCATATGGGGCCTGCTTTGCACTATTGGGCCTGCACGTGCAAATCAGCAGTGAGTGTGCACAGCCGTGTGGAAAACTGGGCTGACTAATGGAATGTGGAGAGAGGGAGCTGAGCGTGACACTTGGTGGGGCAAGAGATGCTGGATCTGTGTCACCCAGTGTCCCCAGGGGACTGAGCCTCCGCTCCCCTCCCCGGCCCCTTCAGCACACCCCCAGGTCCGTGCTAGGGCCTGGGGCTGCGAATGCAAATGGCAAGCCATTAAATGCGCTTCACTCCTTAACTAGCCCAGTGGGAGCGCAGATTAATTGGGTAATGGATGTTAGCAGATGGAGCCCAGACCACAAACCTCCAGCCTATATATAGCCCCTTGTTAGTGGCTGCACGGAGTGAGCAAAGAAATCAGCCGCTCACGTGCGCCTGCTCAGCAAGGGCGTGGTGGGGTGCGAGTCTGCCCGGGGCGGGGAGTTAGTGGGGGCTGGGCCAACAGGCAGGAGGAGGAGGAAGGGCGCGAGTGCGGCATGGGAGCCAAGGGTTACAATGTGCTCAGCCAGGTGAGCAGTCGCTTGCACAGGCTGGGGGTGTCTGGGTGTCCAGCCATGCCAGAACCATCAGCTCCCTCCAACATGCTGTGTGTGTGTGTGTGTGTGTGTGTGAGAGAGAGAAGGGTGCACACTGCTGCCCCCCACAGGCGAGACAGGACAGCCTGTGTGGGTGTGCACGACTCTATGAACCCGAGTGGAACATCCCAGAGTTGGGTGGGGTCAGACACGGGCCTCCTTTCTCTGGAACTGGCCCTGGGCCAGGGCTGGGGTGTGCCTGCCCCCAGCGTTCCCCGGTGTCTGGCTCTGCGGTTTCAATTCCTGCCCATTTTAGTATCGGTCGGGAGCTACTGAGCCCTTTGGTGAGTGCAGCTGCCAGGGCCGACTCAACCCCCCCCCACCCCCAGACACACACACTCTGCCTGGCTGAACAGGGCTTTCCTTGGGCAAAGCAGCAGAGGCCGTCGGGACGACCCAGGGGCCGCGCCCATGGAGAGCGTTCGAGGCCAGAACACGCGTGGGCTGTGGCTGATCCCGGCATTGCCGGTCCCTGCGACGGGGCAGGTGTGCTCTCGGGGGACCTCGCCTGTAGCGTGGCCTGTAACTGATCCCAGCCACCCCCTAGTGGCCAGGGCCGCAGGCATACAAATGGGCGGTTCCAATCCCCAGTGCTGGTTGCTGTGGCTGCATCTCCCCCCTCCCCCAAGGAGAGCCCTGCCTTCCCTTTTTGGGCAGTGAGGT